>NW_027529526.1:1441806-1448662 GCF_008692635.1 Crocuta crocuta
GTCTTCCACGGTGGATGCTGTCTGGCGCAGAGGCAGCTGTGTGATGGGGGCTGGGACTGAAGCAGGCAGGCAAACGAGGCAGAAGTCGATCCCTGAGAGCCCAGAGAAGAGTTTCCAGCTGGGATGCAGCCAGAGAGGGCTGCAGGGGCTGAGCTGGTGCAGGAGATGGGTGAGCGTGAAGAGGTGGAGGGCAGGAAAGGGGCAGGCCTCCAGCCACACATCAAACCCCAGCTCTGACTGCCCAAGGCTAAGGTGAGCAACTGGCCAGAGCCTTCAAGGGCAACGGTATCCTTAGGGGTCTAATTATGGCAGGAGTCAGGGAACTGAAGAGGAGGCCCCCAAGCACCCAGCCACGCACACCGTGGAACACACCCTTTAGTTGCATGTAGCGTTAGCTGATTTGTTCTCATTGGTGGCTAACAGTCCATTCTTGGGAGCAGAACTGTCTACCCCAGTTCATTCCTTCTACTCTTACAGGGTATCTTTAGAGTACTCTGGTCTTGGCTGTGATGAATAATGTTGCTATGAACATTCTAGCACAATATTTGCCTTCAGTTCTTTTGAGTATAAACACTGGCACAGAATAGCTCAGTCATGGTACGTGTTAGGTATTCAGGGTCAGTGGTTCCTGCCAGTTTTCCAAAGCGGTTGCACCAACTGTCACTCCCTCCAATAGTATGTCCTTGCCGACACTTGGGATTTTTTTGTCTTTTTAATTTCAGCCACTCTGGTAGGTTTGTAAGCCGTCCATATTTCAGTTCTGTCCAAACTGCACAACTAGCCCATTGGCTGATATCATTTCTCAGAAGCAATGTGGTCTAGCAGAGTGGCTACATCCCAACTCAGAAGACCTAGCCTTAATGTCTGCTTTCTAGCTACTGGCTTGATGCTATTAGGAAATGACTGCTGCTCATCTGTACCAAGCCAAGCCCTTATGAGAGCCCTCACTCCTTCATCTGTCCCTCACAACAAACTGATGAAGGCAGGAAAGGAAGAAATTATTCTCAAGAGCTTATATAACTTCTGGACTGAGTAGAGGACACAAAATTCAGGCCCATTTTCATCTTTATTTTATTGTGAAACGTTCTTAAATGTTTATTTTTTGAGACAGAGAGACAGAGCATGAGCAGGGGAGGCGCAGAGAAAGGAGGAGACACAGAATCCAAAGCAGGCTACAGGCTCCAAGCTGTCAGCACAGAACCTGACATGGGCCCACAAACTGCAAGATCATGACCAAAACCNGAGGAGATACAGAATCCAAAGCAGGCTACAGGCTTCAAGCTGTCAGCACAGAACCTGACATGGGCCCACAAACTGCAAGATCATGACCAAAACCAAATCCAGACGCTTACCTGAGCCACCCGGGCACCCCAGGCCTATTTTCTTCTGATTCCAGTCCAACGTCCTTTCACTGAGCCTCTACTGACTCAACTCACTTACTCCCCATTTCTAAGAAGGTATTGAACTAACTGATCTATGATGTTCCTTCCAATTTAAATATGGTGGACTGATTTGTTTCTAAATGTTTGAGTGGCTCACTCACTACGGGTATAAATAAGCAGAAGATCCTTAGTCAATCCTACGAGGAAACGAGCCAAACTCATCTGGTAACTCAAATGCCAAATGAAGCAGGTCTTTGTGAATACGAAGCTGTTGGAGGTGACAGACTGTCAGCAAGACTGAGTGAATGAAGACTACAGACTGGTAATGGAAATGACAAAATGTATCCTGTACACACGTTTTATTACTCAGGATTTCCTGAGACCATCAAGAGTATCCAACCATCTATTCGTCCATGCAGCCAACTAATACACCATCTACCTATCCATCCATCCAACAGTCCCTTCATCTTTCTGTTCCACAAGCATTTCTGGAACGCCTGCTCTGCCAGTCCCCACACTAGTTTCTGAGACTACAGAGATGAATCGGGAACAATTCCTGCTCTCAAGGAATTCTTGATCTAGGCAAGAGTCTCTTCCTATAACCACCTCTCTATACTGTCAGTTGCTCAAAGGCAAGGGCCTTATCTCACCTCTTTCGTTCCCAAATCATCTATTACTAAGCCTGGTACAAGGTATTACTAAGAAGCCATTAATGAGAGGGGTGCCTGGGTGGCTCAGTGGGTTATGCGTCCTACTTCAGCTCAGGCCATGATCTCAGGGTTCATGAGTTCAAGCCCTTCATCAGGCTGTGAGCCCAGAGCCCACTTCAGATCCTCTGTCTCTCTCTGTCTCTCTCTGTCTCTCTCTCTCTCTCTGCCCCTCCCCCACTCACGCACTAGTGCATTGTGCGCTCTCTCTCAAAAATAAACTAAAACATTAAACAAAAAAAAGAAGCAGCAGCAGCCATTAATGAGAGAATTATTAATCCTGAAGAATTCTGGAAAAGAATTTGGAATGTTTATTTCTCTCGCTCCCCATTTCCTCTCACTGGACTAAGAGTAGGGTCTTCAGGCTTCACCTGCTCTGGTCCTCTCCTCGTAACAGCCAGAGCGCAGAAAGGAAGAAGCAGGAGACTGTTGTGCCCACATCCATTCTCACTGTCCTGATGGGTGCCAACTGCTGGGAAGTCTGTTCTGCCCACATTCCCTGGAAACTCTTATTCACGAGGCCCAGCCATATCAGACCCGTTTCCTAAGTTTTCTAAGTGCTCATGATGGATTTCTCCAGTGGTTTAGACGAAGCTCACCTGCAGCACTTTTGGGCAGGAAAGCTATGTGTTCTGTAAAAAGTAAATAATTGTCAGACATAGCACTTCAAAAACAAATATGAGTAGAATATAGTTCAGACGAGAGGGGCAGCCTGCAGGAAGGGGCCATGAAAGACAGGGAAAAGCAGTCCAAACTCTGACATAGAGCCAGCCCCCCAGGGCCACGGACCCCCAAACCTCCAGGGCTCAGTGCCTAGCGTTCAAGGCCCCTGTCTGCCATCAGATGTGTTCAGGTCCATAAACATTCCCTGACCTCCTGCTAGGTGCAACCAGGGGCCAGGGGTCACCCTCGCCCTCTCCCCTCCCTTGCCTCCCAAATGCCACTAAACACTGCATCGTACAAACTATCTCGAGAATCCATCCTTGGCTTTCACTCCTTCCTGTCACCACCTGAGGACAGCCCACCACCCTCTCCCTACCTAGACTCCCACAGCAACCTCCTAATGTCTCTCCTTTCCCCACCCCGGTCCTCCAGCCACATTAGAGATGGGAATCTGGGGGCGCCTGGGTGGCTCAGTAGGTTACGTGTCCAACTTCAGCTCAGGTCATGATCTCACAGCTTGTGTTTGAGCCCTGCATTGGGCTCTGTGCTGACAGCTCAGAACCTGGAGCCTGCTTCACATTCTGTGTCTCCCTTTCTCTCCCCCCCTCCCTTGCTCACAGTCTGTCTCTCTGTCTCTCTCTCTCAACAATAAATAAACAATAAAAAAATATTAGAAATAGGAATCTGATCCCCATACTCTCCTGCATGAACACTCCATGGCTCTGAATGGCCCTTAGAAAAACACTCAAAGTCCTTTCAATGATCTTGGCTGCTGCCTCCCTTTCCAGCCTCATCTCGATCTCTTCTCGTCTTGACTTATTTTGCTCCAGATCCAAAGGTCTTTCCGTTCCCTGAGCATACTCTGCTCTCTCCTACCAGCAGACCTTTTACATCTGCTGGGCTCCGCTTGGAATGCCCCTTCTCTGTCCCTCAGCTCCTAATCCACCAATACTCAGCCTTGAACAAGAGTTTCAGGGGCACCTGGGTGGCTCAGTCGGTTAAGCATCCAGCTTTGGCTCAGGTCATGATCTCACAGTTCGTGGGTTCGAGCCCCACGTCAGGCTCTGTGCTGACAGCTAGCTCAGAGCCTGGAGCCTGTTTCAGATTCTGTGTCTCCCTCTCTCTCTGACCCTCCCCTGCTAACTCTCTCTCTCTCTCTCTCAGAAATGAATAAAACATTGGAAAAAGAAAAAAAAAGAGTTTCAGCTTGGATGGCAGTGTGTCAGCCAGCCCCTATCGGAGCCCAGAGTGAGGAAGTTCTTTCCAAACCCCCATGGCCACAGGCTATGTTACTTTGGTTGGATGATTTCACCTCCCTGAGCCTTCGTGTCTTCACCTCTACATCCATGATAGTAATGCCTCCCCTCCCTGCCTCACGGACGCTGTGACAAAAAGTGAGATACCAGCTGTGAAGATGCTTCACAAAACGAAGGAGTGCCAAGCAGGGCGGACCCAGCAGCAGGGCTGGGCTCTGGAGCAAGTGCCCTCTAGGGTCCTCTTCTCGCCAGATGGAAGGGAACAGTGTCTCCACATAACCTCGCCCCATTCCCCATCCCTGAGTACAGTCCCAGGGCACCTTGGGGTTGGGCTAAAAGCCTCTTAATAAATAATAAATAGGACACAATGAGAAGGAGGAAAGCCAAAAGGGATTGACAGAATAAAGACACCCTGGCCGGCCACACACACACACACACACACACACACACACACACACACGCTCCTGGTCATCCATGTCTCTGGGGTCTTGTAATGAAGGAGAAAGACTAGATACATTTGGGAAGGGGAAGGAAATGGTATTGACGGCATATGGGTAGAAAATGCGTTCTGGTTACTAGCAGGTCCTTTAAATGTCCCATAACCCAGGGGCTTTCAATTGCTTCAGGAGTTCAAATGGATTCACCAGACGGTCTGGAGTGGAAGTGCCTTTTGCTGCTAACGCAGTGATGTTCTACGTGCAGATCCCAAAGCAGCAACAGCACCGCGTGGGAACTTATTGTAATTGAGACTCTCAGATTCTCAGGACTCGCTTGGCCTTAATATATCACAAACTCGGGGAATGGTGCCTCGGCCACCTGAAAGCCCTCCAGGTGTCTCTGCTACATTCGCAGGTGGAGACCTTCCGAGCAACTGGCCAGAAGAACGTGAAAGAGGGCTGGAGATGGCATGGAAGGTTCCACAGGTGTGGGCTCTCCAGCACCACTGACACCTGTTCCCCATATTCCAGTCTAGCTAAAGGCAGATCTGATGTCAATTTCCTCTGTGTACATGTTCCTGATTCTCTTCATTGTCAAAAATAAATGACCCTGGAACTTAAATAAAGTCTTGAATATATGGACGCAATAAACAAACACATAATCGTGTCTCCTGCTTCCTCCCCTCTTACATCGGGAAACACTGGCTACATATAGGACAGGGATGACTTGCTCAATCCCTCCTCAGTCTAGAAGGGCTCATAATAGAAAGGACAGAATGCCTACGAGTGACAGGACAAGAATGGATTGACTTTAAGTGCCTCGGTGTCTATATTTACCTCCACCTACTAAGGAAGATCCTATCTGGCCATCTTAGTTTTCCTGCCACCTTCTCTTAAAAAGAAAAGAATTTTTCCTTGAGAGAACACAAGGAGGGAAGAAAGAGACAGAAAACCCCTGTACGTCATGTGTTATGCGATGTGGCGTTTGAGGCAGAGAGAGGGGTTGGCTGTAACTGGAGAGGAGAGAAAAGGGAGTTTTGCGAAGGAGCGTGGTGGATGATGATGAGCATCTCTGGTGTATCCGGGACATGTAAGTAATGGGTTTCAGGTACTTTTTAATTTGAATTTAATTACGCTTACATTTTAATTTTCATTGTGAATCCTTGCCTACAGCAATGCTGCCAAACTGGGTGGTGGGCTTGCCCCGGATTCCCCTGGTTACTCATGCACCCTGACAGTGACCGCCGCAGGGCTGTAGGAGCAGCACGCTATGTACAAAGCACTCTGCCCGAGCCAGGCAGGGACGGTTCCTCTCTAGAGAGATGTCAGCACTGGCTCTGAGAGAATGAACAGAGGTCAGTCAGGTAATGAAGGGCAACTGATCAAATGATAGAGGACCTGTATTCTAATTTTTAAAAATTAGAAATCTTTAGTGTTTATTCATTTTTGAGAGAGAGAAAGAGAGAGAGGCAGAGAGAGGGAGACACAGAACCCAAAGCAGGCTCCAGGCTCTGAGCTGTCAGCACAGAGCCCGACATGGGGCTTGAACCTACAAACCGTGAGCTCGTGACCTGAGCTGAAGTCGGATGCTTAACTGGCTGAGCCACTCAGGCACCCCAGGACCTGTATTTCCAAAGAGCAATGGTGCAATAAAGACCAACAGCCTTAACAAAAGAGTGAGCTACCACTCTAAATATTGTGAGTGACAAGGGGCGCCTGGGTGGCTTAGTCGGTTAAGTGTCTGACTTTTGCTTAGGTCACGATCTCGCGGTTCGTGGGTTTGAGCCCCGCGTCGGGCCCTGTGCTGACTGCCAGCTCGGAGCCTGGAGACTGTTTCAGAGTCTGCGACTCCCTCTCTCTCTGACNGTTTGCCAGTGCTAAAGTACCTCTTCTTACCCTTTGCCATGCCACTTAAGAATATAACCCTTGTCTAGAAATCTAGCTGTGCACTGCCGCCATCTGGGTCTTCGGAAAATCATCACGTTCCATCAGTGTTCATTTCTAACGGTGGCAGCAGCATTCAGTTCTCATTTGCTGAGAGCTGGGCCAGTTTTAAAAGAGAACTGAGAGCTATATCATAATATAATGTTATTCCCACTTTACAGATGAGAAAACTGAGGCACCGCTGGTTTGTGATGGAGCCAGACTGAACCCAGGTAAAGTAGTGTCAAAGCCTTTTGTCTTACCCACTAAGCTCTACTGAGCCTCCACCCCAAGCCTTGTCATACACTGTCCCTTTCTCTGTCCCCCTATACTCTATTATGACATTCCTAAGTGAAAAGTTTTCATTTAAGTCCTCACCACCCAGCACAGTGCCTGGTATACACTAGGTGCTCAGGAAACATCCATTCAGCGATTAATTAAGGAAAAGAGCCCTTTTTGTGTCAAGGAAGCCTGGCCCTGTTGGAGAT
>NW_027529526.1:1448695-1520333 GCF_008692635.1 Crocuta crocuta
TGTTAAGAAAAAAACACAGAGCCCTGCCTCCAAACATCGACCCTACTACACAGCAGTCCATCCATTAAACCCTCATTATTCATACCTGAAAGGGGTTTGTTGTTGTTGTTGTTGTTTTTTAAATTTTTCTTTGGAATGAAAATATCCCATCAAAGATTTGTCAGAAACATCAGCACAATGTAGTAGTCAGGAGTCCAGAGGCTAGAGCCATATTCTCCAGCTTCAAGTTCCAGCTTAGCCATGTCCTAACTGTGGTCTTGCAGAAGCTCATTAACTTCTCCATGCCTCGGTTTCCTTATTTGTAAAATAGGGGTAATAATATCTGCTTAGTAGAGTAGTTATGGATGTTAAATGAGTTAGTGTTTGTAAAGTGCTTAAAATAGTGCCCAGCATCCTTAAAACTGTGTGTGTGCTGAATACATAAACCCAATCAGCAGGGATTAGGTGAAAACCAGTGGACGGTCAGAATAAAGTTCCATATGATAGATGAAAGGGAGGGAAGGGCCCCAATGAAGGGGTGCAGGGGTTGTCTGATACGAGAAGTTTGATAACCTTATAACATGCCCAGGACTGCCCTGCCTGTTCCCAAGCTCTCAGGAAGGTGTCCCTTCTGTTAGTGCCTCCTGAAGTCAGGTAGAACACATGCGTTGGAAGGCAGAAAAACAGATTCACAGAGGATGCCGGGGCACAGAGGTGCTGTGCATATCCTGGGCTCTCTCTGTAGGGTCTGGACTCTGCCAGCTCCTGGGCCCCTCTCTGGCCCCAGGCTCCCACCCCTCCCCCAAGGAATCCTGAATCCTGGCCCAGGATAGAACATTCAGTCATTACTCTCGAACATCAGGTCAAGTAAAGATCCCAAGCTTTGAAGTCAATTAGACTTTGGTTCAAGTCTCAGCTCTGCAAGAGATTAGGTGTGTGACCTTGAGGAAGTAACTACCCTCTCTCAGTCTGTTTCTTCATCTTTCGGACAGGGATGAGGTAATAAAGTCTACCTCCAAGGGCTTTTGAGAAAACGAAATTAAATAGCAATGGTAAATCCTGGGGCATGAAGCCTGGAGTATCCTAGGAGTTTGGGGAGGATTTGCTGAATGAATGAATGAATGAATGACTGATTGAATGAATGAATGATCACACAGACCAGAGTCTTGCACTCTAGCTCATGGCCTCCCCCACTCCATTTAGTGAGGAGGAGACCCTAGCACCAAACCACCTGTCCCCTCCTCCTTGCCAAGACCCCACCAGCCAGTCCAGAGCTATTTAAACCTAAATGACGGACACAGGAGGAGAGCTTTCCGATGCCGCCCACCACCCAAGAATACGGCTGAGAGCTTAGGAAACAACTGACAGAGGTTCGTAGTTTCACAGAAAACCAAGTTCTGTTCACCAAAGATCAGGACGAGGTAACACCTAAATTAATCTTCCTGCTTTGTTAAATCTGGAGGTCACATTTAGTAAAACACCAGTGATCGAAAGGGGATTCTTTCTTGCCTTCTCTTTCTTAAACCCTCAAACACCATTCAGCTTTTTTACTTGCGGAATAAACCATGTTTCTAGCTTCCCAGAGGCCCCAGCTGACACAAGGTAGGCCCATGATTTGCTCACCAAGGGACAAGGATGTTCCCAAAGGGGGGAAAAAAGGCGTGTGATTTACATGGCTTAATATACTCATTAAAGGTTTAATTGGAGTCACTTTGCCACTGATCCTCCAACAGCCCCCTTTCTTCCCCATTTAATTAACAGAGTAACCTTTAGCTTCACAACTCATAAAGAAAGCCAAGTATAAAAGACGGAGCTCTATCCACTTCTCCATCCTGATCCGACCAGGCAGCTTAAAATAGCAGTGGGACTCNTCTGTCTGGAGTACTAACATCCTCAGAAAAAAAGAGGCTGAAGACTTTGAGTCAGCCAGGCTCAAGTTCAAATCCCAGCTCTGTCATTCACTAGCTGTGATCTTGGCAAGATACAATCTCCTTGGCCTCAGTCTCCTCATCTGTAAAATAGGGACAAATAATTAAACAGATAATTCACGGAGTTGTGAGGTTCAAATGCGGGTAACATTTGCGGTGACTTAGCCCAGAGCCTTGCGTGTGGTAAATGTCCAGTAAAGGTCTGCAATTTGTGCTTATCACTAAAGTCACAACTGTGGAGGACAATGAATTTTAGGTTAGAGGAACTGCACTGCCAAGGGACTTCCCAAAGAATGATAAATTGTTATTTTGCCTTATGGAGTCACCAAAGTTCCCGAGAAGCTACATTTAAAAAAAAGTCTAACAAAAATTATCTGGAATACCGCACACAGTTACCCATGCTTCATCAAGTTCAGAATATTTTAGCAGCTTGCTGTGGTCCCAATTGGTCGGCTGTCCCTCTCCCAACCTCCCCTCTTCCTGCCCTTTCTCTGCCCGCTTGCAACATGAAATATAAATAATTAATGCTATCCAATTACCTCAGCCAAAAATAAATAAAGCTTCAAGGGTGTATTGGATTTCCACACGAATCCACCATTAGGAAGATGATGCAGACCACGTGCAGGTGTCTGCATCCCAAAAGCCATTTGTGATGGGGCCGCTCAGTGGGTACCAGGGTTAGTTAAAGCTCGCTTCATTACGGTGGCATCGGGGCAGATGGGAACTGACAGTGCCGGCTTGTTTTCATAGGGAAATGTGCACCGAGTCCCAGGTCAGCGCGGTGATAAATGGGCTTGCCGACAATTTGCTGGGAGCGTGCATCTTGGGGGACTCCGGAGGTCATGAAATGTCTGCTGTTAAGCTACACAATTTTCTTTACTTATCAGCCCCAACCACATCGCAGACACATATTTGAACAATGAAACAAAGGAGGACACGCATTATCAGGCCCCAGCCAGGGAACGGAGCGGCACTGAGCCAGCCGGTGCTGATTGGACAAAGCCTGGGACACTCTCAACACCAAGTGTGGAAGGGAAGGAAGGCTGGCATTTCATTTTTAAGTGGCAAGTTGGATGNGATCACCCCCGCAGCCCGGGCGCTGGCGCATCCTCCACAATGCAGCAGCAGGGGCCTCGCCACAATGCAAATCTGTTGTTTACAACCATCCCAGGGCTCCCCATTGTCCACGGGAGAAAGTCCAAACTCCTGAGCACACTTACACACCCTTCCATGTGCTGGGCCCTGCCTGCACCACTTACATTCTCCCCCCGCGATCCCGCCACCCCATCCCACACTCTCACCGCACTTCACTCATTCAGATGCCCTTGTAACACTCTCGTCTCCACTCTTTCATGTGGCTAACTCCTAGTCGTCCTTTATGTCTCATCTGTGACTGGCTTCCTCCAGGAAGTCTTCCCTGACCACCATTAAATTGAGATGTAGTGCTCCCATATCAGCCTCTCCCAGCACCTCCCTGTTGAGCTGTATTGTTGAGGCCTCCTTACTTTTCCCTGGACTCTACTCTCCCCTGGGGCAAGGTCTGCCTTATCTGTGGCATTTTCGGTGCCTGCCCCAGGCCAGGCACAGAGTAAATGCTCGAAGCTGTCTGTAAGCTGAATAAGTAAATATGCACAGAAAAGAATCTTCACACCGGCAGGATGCAGCAGTCCTGAGTGGGCCTCGCGTCCTGCAAGGGTGAGGTCGGGGTCCCTGCCCCCTCCTCTGCCCTCCTCCAAACGAGGTTCCATCTGGCACTGGAAGACAGAGATCAGATGAGTTAACAAAGCTGAAAACCATACACGACACCAGAAACAAAGTCTCTAGGAGGCAGCCTGGAAGTTACCCCAAAAGAGGGGAGCAGAGGTAGAGGTATTTGGCACATGCTGCAGAAGTTTGGGGCCAGAGAGATAAGAAATGGTGCCGGAGAATTAGGAGCAGATGGGGAAGAAGGTGATTCCAGGGAGTTTCCTAAAACAGTCCCGAGTACATGCTGCCTTTATGGTTGTGCGTTAAAGGCCAGGAGCAAATTAGACTGTCTTGGGCTAGAGGGTGCTCAGGCAGTGAGGCCCACGTTCCCTACAAGGCAGTGGTAACAGTAGGGATTCCAGGAGAAAAGAAGTTTGGTTAATTGCAAAACACAAGCCTGGGGGAGGGGCAATAGGAGGAGACTCCTGGGGACATGAGTCTTTCCCAAGGGAATGACCAGTCCCAGGGAGGCACCCCGGAAAGTACCAGGAACCACCCGAGCAAGCCAGCCTGGAGAAGAAGGAGACGCGGCTGTATGCAAGTTGCCCACTGTCTGTGTTCCCTTTCCCTCTTCTTGAAAACCTCCCCCTCCACGGTTTGCTTCATTCTCTAACGTGCTTTCCCACTGATACCCTCGAATCGCCCACACCCTAGCAGTGAAGTCCTTCTTTTAGCAGGTGAGGAAACAGCGAATTCGAACAACAGAGTCACCAGTCCAGGCTCACTGGCTAGTCGGTGGCCACCCTCAGACTCAAACCCGGTAAGTCCAGACTGTGCCTTCCCTCGAGAACGGCTGGCTGCCAGGCAGCCCAGGCTACCAAGTGAGAGCAGAGACGCCAAGCCAGCCTGGGCCGACCACCAGAAGTCAGAGAAACACGTTCTACCTGTTCCTGCCTCACCAGGCGCCCAACAGCTCTTTCCTAATACTTGATTCTTTGTGCCCAGCATCAAATTGCATATCTCCCCCAACTCACACACACACACACACACACACACACACATACACACACACGCACGCACGCACATAATGCCAAGCTTCTCCCACTCTCACCATAGCCCTGTCTTGCCTATTTGATAAGCAATCTGTACCAGGGTGGTCTATATAGGTCACAGCATCATACAGCCTCCCTCCCATATAACCCTTCTGCGGTTTCACAGGGCTGAGTTTGCAGACCCAAAGCCTTCACCCAAAGGCCTAATAAAAATGGAGAAAATGAGGACATTCACTGTTCCCTAATTCCCCTGCTCTGTGCCGGGCATGTACACAGATATTAAAAAGCAAGTACTGGCAGTCCCGTTTTACAGATGAGGGGACTGAGGCCTGGCAAAATTCAATAATTCATCCAATGCCGCCCTAGAAGTAGCAGAGTAAAACTTCCAACAGAGACCTCTCTGAACCTTGAACGTGGCTTATTCCACGGTGTCAAGCTGTCTTTCAATGGGGTGGTGTTTTCAAGCACCTGTGAGTACACGCAGAGCAGGGGACATAAGGAGTGGTTTGCTTGCAGTGTGCAGAAGGTGAGGCTTTTAAAACAAACAAACCTTTTCATAGCCTCCACGTCAGTCCTGCAGACAGAGGCTATTTTTACCCTTATGTGCAGGAGAGAGCCAACCACTACAGAAAGGAAGGGGTGGGGTGGAGAGGGAGACCCAGGTGGGAAAGGAAAAGGGGAGGGGAGTCAGTCCAGTGTCAGAATTTGGGTGAAAAACTATCAATATCCTGGCAGCACCTCGCAAACATCTGTTTCCCTATTTGTTTCCGGAGGACCTCGGGGTCTGAAGCCAGCAGCCCTCCGCAATGCTATCAACGAGTATTTCTCTTCTTATTCATGAACATTCAGAGGCATGAGAATTCTGGGCTTTTCCAGGACGGCGAATACCAATTCTTATCTTCCAGGGGCTGGGGACAAAATATCCAGGATGGACAAGCCAGCCACCTCTTGCCTGGTCCACAGGCAAGGAGTGGTCCACACTCCTTGTCCACTGCCTTGGGGGGCTGGAGACCCAGGGGACAGAGCAGAGGGGGAGCTGAGAAGGCAGATAGATACTCAGCCATGGGCTGTGAGGAGCAGACAGACAGCGCTTCCACATTCAAACTTAAAAATAGAGAAAGGAAAAAAAACAGTCATTTCACCCTCTGTTCTGTGATTCCCTGCTGAATAGGAGTGTGGGCTTAAAATTTAATCATGAATTCATCGGAAGGAAATAAATCATGGAGTAAATGTTTAAAGTGCAAAATTGCTGAGCTCTTGGGTTGTGATCACCCAATTTAGCATAAAAATAAAGTGTTTTCCAAGAACAGAGACAAAGGCACATTAAAAAAAATTTTTTTAATGACAGATGACATTTTTTTTAAATAATCTGATTTGCAATGCAGTACGCAGTATAAAAATATCTCGGTATTGTAAACCTAGGCTTGGAGCTGCAGAAATTGTATCTATGAAAGATACACGGAGAGGTGCAAGCTGCTTTCTCACTATTGGCCTCTTGGGCTTTCGCAACGGAATCTGGCCTCTCCCACCCACAATTCAATTCAGGAGGCAGCACTCACTCCAGGTGAGACACTGGGAAGGCCTTGGGGGGAGGGGAGGAGCTTGCCAGCAGTGAAGGAGGCAGATGCAGGGGAAATCAGGTCGGCTCCCCCCACCAAGTTCAAGCCTCCTTCCTCTCTCACCTAGATGACCCCACGAGCTCCTCACCTGACTCCCACCCTCTCCCCTAAACTCTCCATACAGAGTGATCACGGTCAAACACATCGTCATCACAGCGCTCACGATTAAAATCCTTCGAGGGCTCCCCTGGCTCTTGTGAAGAAAATCCGCTCACCTGGCAGAGCTTGTCCCAGGGCCCTGAGCAGTCAGAACCCCAAGTGCTCGTCTTCCTTCCCACTCTGGGCTCAGGGTTTCCAGCTTGGCCCAAGAGCACACGGCCACACCTTTGCGTGACCTCTTCCCTCCCCGCCGGCGCACTCGCCAGACCGGCTTCTTCGTTGTTTCTCAAACAGATCCAGCCCGTTCCTACCTCAGGGACGGTCTCTCTGCTCAGACCAGAGTCCACTTGGAGAGTCGCACGGCCCCCTCCTTCACTTCCTTCAGGCTCTGTGCGAACGTCGCTTGTCAAAGAGGCCTCCCCTACCACCCCATCTAACAGGACACACCTTCCCCTAACTACCTGCCCAATACCCCCGACTTTGCTTTATCCTTCCCAGAGTGTTCACGGCTACCTGACAAAAGATGCCCACATCGGTTGACTGTCTTCCCGCGCTAGAATAGAGGCTTCATACAGCAGGGACGTAGCCCTGTTTTGTTCTCCGCACTGTCCTCAGCGCCTACCAGACACATTGTTGATGCTCACGAATACTGAGAATGGATGCAACGGACAAATGGCATCCGGTTCTGTCTGCGGTCCCCAAACACCGTGTGCTGAGTGCCTCCTTAGCTCTGAACACGTTCCTTTATGGGGCATGCCCTTCCTCCCACTTCTCACTAGGCTAACCCCAGCTTTTCTTTACCCCCACTTCTCTGGGACCCTCCACGTCCCTGTGCTGTGGACCCCGGCCTGGCGAGGGGGTCATCTCTGGCCGACTCTATTGTACCAGGACGTTAACTGTTGATGTGCTTCTCTCTCTCCCCTCGGAGACTCCGAGCTCCCCACGGGAGGAGCATATTGTTTGTTCTGTATATCTCGAGCACCAAGCAAGGGCCTGGAGGATAGTAAACACTCTATAAATGTTTGCTGAATTAGCAAATACATGATAATTACAGCTGTCATCCACTGAGCATTCAGTATTTGCCTGTCAGGACCCTAAGCACATTGCAGAGATTAGTTCGCCATCATTTTAACAACCCCAGGAGGCAAGTGCTAATATAACCCCATATTTCAGATAGGTAGATGGAGGCACAGAGAGGTTACCTAAGTTGCCCCAAATACATACAGTGTAAGTGGCTGAAATGAGGCTTGACACCAGCTCTGGATTCTGGGCTCTTAAACACTACCCCCTATTGCCCTAGTAATGAATGAATGGGGGGCACTGGGTGGCTCAGCTGGTTAACTGCTCTACTTCGGCTCAGGTCATGATCTCATGGTTCGTGGGTTCGAGCCCCACATCGGGCTCTGTGCTGATGGCTAGTTCAGAGCCTGGAGCCTGTTTCAGATTCTGTGTCTCCCTCTCTCTGACCCTCCCCTGCTCATGCTGTCTCTCTCTCTCTCTCTCTCTCTCTCTCTCTCAGAAATAAATAAAACATAAAAAAAAGAATGAATGGGTGTCATAAATGTTGAATCTTAAATATTATCCTTTCTCTCTCTTTTCCTCTCTTCTCTCTATACTCCCTCTGTTATTCTTAGTCTCTCCTATCTTCATATTAACAGTTATATAGTCAGTTAACACATACTTATTGAGAACCCCCAATGAGCCAGGCACAGTGCTGAAGGATGGAGAGAACTTCTGTAATAATCTCATCGAGCTTCCTATGAAGGAGGGAGACAGATACTATTTAATCACATGAGTACATGGGACAGATTATAATAAGGGCCATTCACTCATTCATTCATCCAATAAATGTCTATTGTTGGCTTACTATGTGCCAGGGGCCATTCTAAGTATTGGGGATAAAGCCATATCTGTTGACACTCAAATAGACCAGAAAGAAAGAAGCAAACAAACATATAGTCAAGATAATTTCCAATAGAGATCCATTACATTACAGGCATAAAGAAGGGGGAAACACTAGACTGAGAAGAAAACATACAAAGCACTAGGAAAGCACATAGCAGGGGACCTTGATCTAGATACACAATGACAGAAACCAATACATACAAAGTGCTTACTGTGTTTCAAGTACCAAACTCTCCATATATCAGTCCATTTATTATTCACATCAACAAGCCTATGTAGTGAGAACTATTGTTGTTTTCATTTTACACAGGAGGCAATTGTAGGCACCGAAAGATAAATGACTTGCTCAAGGTCGAACCACCGATAAGTAGCAAACCTACTGTATCAACCAAGGCAGTCCGGCTCTACAGTCTACACTCCTCCGTGCCAAGTTAACACTTTCTTCTACCATCTAGAGAGGTGGTGTTGGGATAGGGCACCAGGAGCTGTGTGACTGAGGACAGGCCACCACCTCTTTGAGCTTCAGCATTCTGGGGTAAAAAACAGGTCTGCTGGACTAGATCAGAGCTGAGAGTCTTCTGTAAGGGATGAAAGGCCCTCTGAAGTCATGTGAAGAATTTTGCACGCATGTGAATACAACTGTGTTTCTTTTTTTTAATGTTTATTTTGAGAAAGAAGTGTGTGTGTGAGAGCAAGGGGAGGGGGGACAGAGAGAGAGGAAGAGAGAGAATCCCAAGTAGGCTCCACACTGATAGCACAAAACCCGACATGGGGCTAGATCCCATGAACCGTGAGATCATGACCTGAGCCGAAATCAAGAGTTGGATGCCCAACCAACTGAGCCACCCAGGTGCCCCAATGACCACATTTCTTAAGTGCAACACCATGGTTTAAATTTTCCCTGTGGTCTGTGGCCCCCTAAAAAGTGCAGGAAATCTCTCCTTCCAAAATGTAGTGTTCTATGAAATATACCAAGAAACATCTCTTGGGTACTTTTATATAGTTTATACCATACCTACTCACAGAAGAACCCAAATGTCTACAGTGCTTTCTGTCTAGAAGTGAATCCTGTGTCGATCTTAAACAGCTGTCCACGTATCTGCCATTTGTCCTTGCTTCCTTTGATTTGCAGTCACCCCTCCTTCAATTGCAACATTCCGTACATCGAAGATCCAGATCCAGCCCTCCCCATCCCTAACGTCATTAAAGCCAAAGAAAGCTCAGCTGTACCACTGTGATTTCATAAATATGTCCAGTAAATCCAACAGTGAAACATTTTATTAGGTGGGAAACGTCATACATAAGTTATTTACTTGCTCATCCAAATGCAAATAAAACAACTTCATGGTCCAAGGGCATAGTTGCATTCTATAGCTGACAACTCCTGGCTGACAGCATGGTTGTGGGGTGTGGTTTTGTCTTTATATTTTACATGTATATCACAGAGAAAAATAAACTTGGTCATTCAATGTTCAGGCCTTAAGTCACTTAACATTATAAGCACTTTTCAATAATGCATTAACATATAAAATATATTCTTACAAACAGAGAGAATTAATATTTTATGGGCTACAACCCACAAATGGCTTTAGAAGCATTGATTGCTTCCTAAATCCATTAGGTTCTATTTTGATCTCCAATGGCTGGAGACAGTCTGCTCTGCGGTAGGAGTTATTTTGGCAGCACAATAATGTAGAGATGGCCAATGTTTTGATGACCTTCAGTTTGTGACACCGAGTGTTAAAGAAACTCTAGTAGGAAGACACGGCTCCTGTCACACCCCTGCTGTTGTCACGATTATATATTAGCTGGTCAGGAGAGAACTGCTCTTCTGTGATGAAATTAGATTAATCAGGCATCAGGCTCTTCCAAATAACCCACCAAAAGGTCAGATTGGAGCTATTTTCCATCAAGGTGAAAATAATGATTATAATAGGAGCAGCTATTGTTTATGGAATGGATAATGTGTTATCCTATATAGTCATAGGGGTACCATTCACGTCATAGACCAGAAGATGACAGTCAAGTGTTGTGAGGAAGGGGCATCTTTTTCTAAGTCAAACTCTCCCAAAGGCACTCTATAAGCTAGTCCTCTTCCAACAACCTGTAAGTTAGATATCATGATCCCCATTCCGCATTTGGAGAAATGAACTTAGGCACCCCCACAGCTGGCCAAGGTTGATGCCGAGATTCAAACTCAGTCCTCCGGGCTTCAAATCCTGTGTTGTTTCCCCTGCACAAGCTTGAACAACATAGGAGCTGGCCAGTCGGAGGGACCAATGTAACTCTGGGAGACGGAAGGAAGATAGCGGCTGGAACAGATGGGAAAGCCTGAGCCTAGCTAGAGCTAGCGAAGCCCCTCACCAGAGCCTCTGTCTGGAATATGACGAGCACATCTCTACCCCTCTGGTGAAGACAACTCCTCTCCTTCTTCTTGACTCGCGACCTAGCAGGTTCTCCAAAGCTCTTCCTGAATTGAACCCTGGCTTGTCAGGTGTGTCTGTACCCTGAGAGGCCTCTCTTCAGAGCTGCCACAGCCCCTTTGCCCGTCCTATCAGAGAACTCAGCACACCGGCTCATGAATGTCTATTGCATCTCAAACACCCTACAAGCCTGGAGTGCTTGAGGGCAAAACTTCATCTGTTATTTTCTCTGCCATAGTTGCTGACGATTTCTGTTGAATGAATGAATGAGTTCAAATTAAATGGATTTTCATTGAACTGGCTCCCCTCTGGACAATCCAGGACTAAATATAGAGGTACCTTCTCCCTCCAGGTCACCCATCCATGCTCTGGCCATCCTTCTTGGCTCAGCCCAGATCACAGATCATGTTTGAAGCCTCCCCTCTCCCCTCAGACAGTCTGCTCCACAGGACTCTTCTATATGCTCTCAAGCAAACAGCTTTATATCTCCAAATGCATTGAGAAGTCCTTGAGAGAGAGGACTATTTTCAGAATTGGAGGCACATACATACGGCTACAATACATTATGTTTAACCTTCCTAAAAAGCCCCAGCCTTTCCTCCAGGAAAGCAAATAAAATTAACTGACTCTCCTGAAACTAATATTACACTGTAGGTTAACTAACTAGAATTTAAATAAAAACTTAAAAATAACAAGATGCAGTAATGAATACATATTTCTGAAAATGAAAAAAGAAAACTGAGATCCGAGTTCTTAAGCAGTCAGACAGGTGACTAATCAGAAGCGGATCTGGAATTTGAATCAAGATCAGGTCTCTTGTTCTTTCCAAGACACCAGGCAACATTCTGATCGAAGTGAAATAATGGTCTCTTCCTTCCGACATTTTCTGTGGAAGCCACAGCCGTTCAGTTTCTAGTCGCCAACACTTGCTCAAGAGTAGTTCCATTAATTACTCCCTGAAACGTCACTAGGTTTTATTGTCTCTTAATACCAAGACCAGACTTCCAATTCAGATTTAACACTCAAAGATGTCTATATGTTCTTGCTTTGTAATTCAGAGTTTAAAGATTCTCAGCCCTTCTTCCATTCATAAGCAAGCTTCATCCATCCTGACTACTGGAATGGTCCAAGACCACACGCCACCTGATACGTAGTCCTGATTCCTCCTGGCCGAAGACCAATGGCTCTCCCTAGAAACCTACTCGGGACCGATAATGAGATCAGAACTCTGCATCTCTGAGTCTGCTGTGATGTATTCCTAAGGCAAGCCCTGCTACCTCTGCAGGAGAAGCCCAAAAGTTAGGGACCTGAAATGAATGGAAGATGCAGAGAATGGCAATGAGGGTCACAATGCGACACATCATTTGCTTCTCTTCCCGTTTCGCTGGCTGTTCCTTCTTTCTCCTACACTGACGCTCTTCATCTTCCTGACATTTTAATGGTGGGGTGAGCACCCAGAGATCAGTCCTGAGATCTCTCTTCTATCTACACTTATTCCCAGTGTCATGGTCTTAAATACCTCTTAGAGTCTGATGATTTCCAAATGTATATATCAGGACTAGACTTCTCTGAACCTCAGGCTCCTACCCAGCTGCCTACTCAATACCTCCACTTGAAGCTCCCTAGCAGAGACATCTCACCCTTAATGTGTCCAAAATTTAACCTTCCACTTTTTCTTCTCCCCACACCTGCTTTTTCAAATGCATTCCCCGGTTCATTAAAGAACAACTCCATTTTTCCACTGGCTCAAGCCAAAAATTTCAGCCTTCCTTAACTCTTCCCTTTCTCTCACAACCCAGAACCAATCCCTCAGCAAGTATGGTTTGTCATATACTCAAAACATACCCAGGGGCACCTGTGTGGCTCAGCCAGTTATGCGTCTGCCTCCTGATCTCAGCTCAGGCCGTGATCCCACAAACCGCAAGATCGAGCCCCGCATTGGGCTCTGTCCTGACAGCATGAAGGCTGCTTGGGATTCTCTCTCTCTCTCTTCCTCTCTCTCTCAAAATAAATAAGCTTAAAAAAAGAACATATCCAGAATCAGTCCACTTCTCTACACCTCCGTGGCTGAGATCACATTTCCAGGCACCCTCACCACCCATGAGGATCACTGCCACCACCTTCTAACAGCTCTCCTTGTGTGCTCACACCCCTTCCCGCCATTGTCTACACAGCAGCTCAAGTGAATCCTTGAAAAAGTAGGCCAGATGTTGTCTTTCCTCTGCTCAAAACCCTCTGCTAGGTTTTCATTTCCCTCCATGTAAAAACCAACGTCCTTTTTATTGCCTGGAAGACCCCAAGCACCCACTGCTCTCCCCTGGCTCCTACTCGGCTCCAGTCACACCGGCTCTGTGCTCATCCTGGAGACACCAAACACACTGCCATTGCAAGGCCTTTGTGTTTGCCATTCTGTCTTGTCTAGACATCCGCGTGCCTCGCTCTGTGGCCTCAGGACTCTGCTGCAATGTGAGCCATGTCCACGAGGCCCTCCCTGACCAGCCTGGGTAACATATCACCAGCCTTCTGTCACCATGTTTCCAGTCTTTGTGCCCAGCTTCATTTTGGTTCACGGTGCTTATAACCATCTAACTTGTTACACGTTTTATTCATTTTATCTTGATTATTTATTATCCCTTCTCTTCACTGGAGTATAAGCTCAGAAGAACAGAACCTGTCTGTTTGTATCCCTAGTGCCTAGGACAGTGCCTGGTACACATTAGAAACACAGAGAGTCATTTTCCAATGAATGAATGAATGGTAGAGAGCAAAGAGGCCCAGGAACTAACCAAAAATCTCTCCCAGCCCAGAGTAGTCCTAATAGCTTTAGAAATGGCCAACAGGCCATACTCATGCCCACTCCATGCTGTGCCTTCCTCCAGTGATGAGTAGGAAGGATCTGGCACCTTCCCTGGAGGTTGTCCTTAGATACTGGAGTATTTACCCCGAGGAATCTCCAGGTTTTTTTTACAGAGTTCTTATCCAGAGTTATCTTGGCAAAGAGGTGAAAGGTTGCAGTGGTGATCTTTTGGGGGTACTAGCACCCTAGGGACACAAAGATTTAGCAAATGGGGAAGAAATAACCTCCTTTCCCCATTTCTCTGCCATTCCCTCTATGAGAAATCCCAGCCACACCAAAGCGTGGGCCAGCCCTGGGGGAACTGTCTCCAGGTGGTGCAGAGATGAATGGGAGGAAACACAGACGGAAGCGAGACCAGGTAGGGACACGGGAAGAGCTGGCTCTTTGGAGTACTTTCCCATTCTCCTTAGGTGGGTTTTACCTGTGTCCACAGCTGTCCTGGACTCACTCTAGCACCCACCCCAATTTTCATTAAATACACCCTTTGGTTAACAGGCATGGCCCCTTTTTGTCCCAGCCCCAAAACAGTGCCTCGAGGCAGGCTGGTCTCTCATATACAGATGCAGGAATCTGTCATTTGAGAGCATTAACCTGCTACTGGGACCCATTCATGGGATGTTTACTAATGTGAAAATGGCATTCAAGAGGGGTGACCGCACTAACTCAAGATGCTTCTCTATCACTTGGCCACTGGGCCTGTGGCTTCTCTGGGTGTTGACAGGGGCAGTCCCATATGTGGTGTAATGAGCTGGCTGACTTTGGAGGCAGGAAGATCCTGTTCCAGCCTTGGCTCCACCATGGGCTTGGGGCATGTGACCCTCTCTATGCCTCAGTTTCCTCACCACATATGGAGTTGCCCATAGTACCTAGAGCTTAGGAGGGAGGAGAGAATGCACACAGTACCTGCTGTCTATCCCAGCAGCACTGAGGCAGAAGGGGGCTCTGACCACGTCTCCCCGTCTTTCCCCCAGAGGCCCAGAGGCTCTGAGGTCAGGAGCCCTGTCACATTCCCCTGTGTTCCCTGTCCATGCACATCGTGCCTGGCACAGAGCAAGGCCATCCACAAGGGTTTGCTGAACTACATCGAACTGAAAATTCCTGGGCTGAGGGGGTAATCCAGCCTTAGAGACTTGCAAGAGAGAAGAGAGCCGCCCGTGTTACTACCCAGAGAAATTACCATTCTGGTAATGTCAAGGCTGAAATAAAGAGCTGCTGACGATCTTTCCAGGTTGACTGCTGAAGGTGGCAGGGAGCGCAGCGCGGGGAGAGGGAGCTCTGATTTTTTTTTTCCTTGCAAAATTCATCACAGACACTCAGCCTAAGACACAGGGGAAAACAGCACTGTGTTTTGACTTCTAATTTATCTTCTTAATATCCACTTCCCTGTGCCCTGGACCAGAGCCAATGAGTCTCAAAGATCACATTTCACCAGCGACCTTGAAAGTGTGATTCAACATCTCTTTTTGCAGTAATAAGATCTTTTAACCAAAAGTGACCATTTTACGAGGCTGATACATCACAAAGGAGCCAATAGGCAAACCAAAGCGCAGGGTTATTAAAGCCCTGGGAGAAATCAACGCGCTCTGAAGTCAGCATCCAGCTGTGACTTAAGCAATAGTGACCCGGGGTTCAGGAAAGGTGTCTGCCAGGGGCTGAGGCTGTGTCCAACACCACTGCTCACCCACCAACTATGCGCATGTCTACGGGTGAAGGAAGGGGCCCAAACGCTCCTCCTCAGGAGGGTCAGGGGCGTCAGAGGAGGACGGTGCAGGCTGCTGCTCAGGACAGACAGCTTCGCGCAGCTGACACTAGCAGGGCAAGTCTTAGTCCCCAGCTGGGGGTCTAACCAGGATTGAGGGACTGGGCAGAGCTGAGAGTCTGCAGGGAAACTGAGGTTCAGTGGCAAGGGAAGGAGGGCCTCCAGTAGGTGGGAGAATGAAAGCAGGGGT
Organism: Crocuta crocuta; assembly: GCF_008692635.1. Classification (NCBI taxonomy): domain Eukaryota; kingdom Metazoa; phylum Chordata; class Mammalia; order Carnivora; family Hyaenidae; genus Crocuta; species Crocuta crocuta. The sequence goes on from NW_027529526.1 coordinate 1,464,193, forward strand.
GAGGAGTTCGGGGATAGGAGAGCAGAGGGTCAGGTGGAGCCCAGAGGGGGCTCAGGAACGACAAGCCAGTGCGTGAGTAAGGCCAGCAGCCCCGCTTCCCCATGGGGACAGAAGCACAATGCACAGGAAAGCCAGCTGCGTTTGAAGGGACAGAGACTGGCTGATGAAAGGGGAAGCCAGGCCAGCTTCTCCAAAGACCAGCCCTCCAGGCATCATGGAGTTTCTGGGACCAGTGATGTGTCAGCCCCTCCTGCACATCTCCCAGACAGAGGGTGCCTAGGAGAATCGGGGAACAGAACAGCATTAACAAAGCACATGCAGTCCAAGGACATGTGTCCCTTTGCTGTCACGAGCCCTACCCCCTTCCTACAGAAATACTGATATTGCCCTTTCTCCTTCTGTCCCACTCTGACCCCCCACAGAGCCAACCTGAGTATCAGAGCTGTACAAGCCCATGCTTAGCATACACTGTCCCATCCTCCCCTTCTACAGATGGACAAACTGAGCCCAAAGTGGAATTGTACCCTGCCCAGTCTCCGCGAGGCTAGACCCCAGGTCTCCTGACTCGGAGTCCACCAGTCTTCTTCCTGTGACATGGAATTCAGGGGCAGTTTCAATTCAGGGTATTATTTTAATATATTTTTATTATAAAATCAATGCTTGCTTGTTGTAACAAATTCAACTTAAGAAATTCAACGCAGAAATAAAAATAAAATATTGAGATGATACACTCCCCCACGTACCCCCAAACAGACACACCACTGGTAGCCACTATAAGAGTTTGGGACATCCGGGGTCCAGAGTCTACAGCCCCCACAGACACAAGGACAGTGCCCTCAACACACACACACACACACACACACACACACACACACACCCTTCAGAGAATCCGATACTCTCTACAACAGGCCTGCCAAGTGGTCCCTCTGTCCTGACTTGTGTACGTACCTCAACACCAAGAAGATCATTGCTTCTGGAAGCTCCCTGTCCACTGGTCAACAGTTCTGGTGGTCAAAGAGGTCCTCCTCTAACTGAATAGAACCTTGCCAACCACAGCCATAGTTTGGCCCTGTTGACAATCCCAAACACACCTGCTTCCTCTTTTAAGGCGGCTACAAGTATCTAAGATACTACCCGAAGACCTCGGACTCTTCTCACCATGTGGCCATCACTGGAAATGCCAGTGGTACCCGCAGGACATGGTCCAGATTACCCGCCCCCACAGACATCACCAGGGGCCTGACCACAGAGAAAGTGCACATTTGTCACTCCCGCGCCCCTCTGTGTCCCCCTTAAGATGAGGCAGCAGTCTCCAGTGAAGACTCACATGACCCACTTGAAGAGAATCCAGTGTCCTCAAGTCCAAATGCAGCAGCCTAACCACTACGGAAGGATGATGTACTTGGATGGCTTGACTTCTTTGGGAAAGTGCAGATCTGTTTCAACAGAGAGCCCCGCTGCACCACCCAGCCACGCCTGCTGCAGAAGGCCCCACTCCACACGTGAAATGCATGCCCCGCGGGCCACCCCTTAACCTAATATTAGCCAAACCCTCCTCACCAGCGAGCCCCTGAGAAGCAGTATGATGGCAGAGCCTAAGAGGTAGCTCACAGCAGAGACTCCCTCACCAGGTGCAGTGTCCCCAGAAGGAAGGAGCACAAGATTCCTTCTGAAACCCTATAGGCTTCGCTTCACATTGTGAGCAATGTGGCCCTGGGTGAGCAGTGGACGTGAGAATGACAGTGATAGGGCATTCTGAATAATGCGGTAACTCTTCACAGAGAATCCTGGGTAGATGTCCTCACAGGTTGTATGTTAGTGGTTGTGCATCACACACCAACCTAATACGGACATCACAGGGGCCAAGGCCTGGTCCCGTATATCTCACACCCCACCCCGACCCACACTGGGCCATGGCTTGAATTTGAATACTGCCTCCACGCTTCCTCACTGTGTGATCGTGGGTAATAACAGCTGTTCTGTTCAGTCCCCAGTGCATTTAAGTGCTCAGTGTCAGCTAGTCATGGTAGGAGGTGCTTAAATACCAGTTGTTCTACTGACTGGAAGCCGCCCCCTCTCACCTGTACCCGGAAGCTCCAGGTTTGGTTATTCATAATAACCACTGTCATATATTAGGGATATATTCAGGACATGCCAGGCAGGGCTCTGGGCACCTTTCATGCACTATCTCAGCTAATCCTCACAAAACTCCAGGAGGTGGGTATTTTTTTATTTTAAGTTTATTCATTCATTTTGAGAGAAAGAGAGATAGAGCACACATGGGGGAGGGGCAGAGAGAAGGTGAGACAGAATCCCAAGCAGGTTTCACGACATCAGCACAGAGCCCGAAGTGGGGCTCAAAATCACAAACGATGAGATCGTGAGTTGGATACTTGAGCCACCCAGGGGCCCCACGGGAGGTGGGTATTTTTACCGATGAGAATACTCTCAATTCCTGCCTGAGGCTGGTGGAAAATTCTCCCAAGTTGAGCCTTTGTGGGGAACTGCATGCAAGGCTGGGATCAATCTTCCAGGGCTGGAACGGGGTGGGAAATAAGACTCAGTTCTATTACAGGAGCACTCTGGGGTGAAGGGACAGAGGAGGGGCGGAAACAAAAACAGAGAGCAAAAGGAGAGAAGTGGGAAGAAGGACAATGTCAAGGATGAGGCTGAAATAAAAACCGCAGCAGCCAGCATGCTGGGTTGGCCTCCAAAGGACACCCAGAAACCCATGGCGGGCTCAGCCCCTCCTCTCCTTGAAGGCCCCCTCCTGCCCTGAGCACAGCGTGTGACCCTGAGTCACAAGGAGTCGCGGTTTCCTTCGCACTCCGGCAAAGATGGTGCCTCCTCGGCCAGAGCGTGAGGAGACACACCTGCCTCTGAGCAAAGGGGAGCTGGAGGCAGCCGCCCCTGCAGAGCCGTGGCCTGAACCCTGTCTGGATGTTCTCCTGGAGTGGTTTCGTCAGAAGCAAGAATCCTCTGTCCACCCCAGGCAGCCGGCACAGAGGAGACCCTCACTGAATGAATGCACACAGAATGAAGGAAGGATAATAAAGCAAGCGCTGTCCAAGGTAGCGGCAGGTGGGCCTGGCGGGGGGCTTCCTCTCCCTGCGCCAGAGCGGCTTTGGGCCGACAATCGGGCACATGCCCCTCTCGGGTGCAGACATGGACACACATACACACAGACACACAGACACATGGGCACACGCTCACGGGCTCATTCTCCCTCACGGACCCCAAAGCACCAGAAGACTTCAAGATACTGTGTGAATCCAGAGACACAACAGCTGTCCACCCCCGAAGGTCATGGGAACTGGCTCCTCTTCCCATTTCACTGACTGCGAAAGGCTTGCCGCCGACAAGAGGCGGTTAGCAGCTCCTGCACCTCCGCCCATCCAGGGTTAGTGCTGCCATTAACACACAGCAGGTCACACCAGGCCCTCTGCTGTGTTCCCGCACGTGGTCTGCAGCGCCGAGAGAACATCCCTGCCACTTCTCCCACTTCCTACCTCAAGGGCTCAACCTAAACCACACTGAGCCTTTTCCAAGCCCTCCTGCCTCCATTTCCTCTTGACACTGGGCTTTCACCCATGCCGTTTCCTCTGCCTGGGACACTCTTCTCTCCCCTTGTATGCACTAACTGCTTTCCTACCTGTAGACTGCAGCTCCTCCCCACCTGGATCGAATCCCCCCCTCCTACCCTCCAAAGGCACCACATCCCTGTCTGGATGTTCCATTTCTGGGGGCTCCTATGATTACTGTAGTCATTTGTACACGACTGCTAACGCTAAGGGGCCACGGCTACTTAGGTTTACCGTGATGTCCGCAGAGCCTAGCACAGTGCCTGGAACACAGAAGGTGCTTCAGAAAATATTGGCTAAAGGGATAAATGAATGACTGCCCAACAACCCTGGAAACAGTCACTACACACAGTAATTCTTCAGGAGTTGTAGCTTTGTTTTTAGATCAAAGGTTCTCTTTCCCCTAATAAAAGTAGTATCTGTACCATAAAGAAAATTCAGAAGTGAAAAAAATATCCTTTTTCCCAGCACCCAAAGAGGTCCCCAAACAGTAAAATCACAAGGTGCCGGTGCACAAAGCACCCAGGAGGCCCAGAGGACCCAACTACTTTCCCAGCTGTGACGCGGTCACCGGGAAGGGAACTATGCCAGGCAGTTTGCTTTTTAGTTCCCAGAAGAGACCTAGGATGTGCCCTTCCATCTCCCACTTCATCCCCCATGTCCCATAAAGCAGGTCGACACTGCTACTCCTTAAAGAGCTAAGTGTTCACAACTCAAATGGAAAGAGAAGTTCCCGATACCAGACTCTACGTGAGTTTCACACTTTTGTAAGTGAGATTTGACTTTAAAAAAAACATCTTAACTCATAAATTCTCCTTTTAAACAGAACAAATAATATGGAGCAAAATGGCTCTAAATTCAGTACATCTTAAATATAAAACAAGCAAACTGCTCTAGGAGAGAAAAACAGCCAGATGTATAGGAGAGACAAAAAAAAAGAAGAAGAAAATCCAAATGCAAAAGCCTGCAGTGGTGGCCCCATTACATTGTCTTCTGCCTCACACTTATCTATAAAAGGTACTTTCCATTTCAAGGAAGAGGAATAAATTTTAATTTGACAGCTGATATGATTCCTATTGTAAAATTAAAACACATTTTGTCATTAAAAAAACATTTTATTGACACATATAATTTCGTGCTGCAGCCATAGCTCATATTTTATAAGCCCCGTAAACAGACAAAGGGATCCACACCCTCCCTCTAAATCAGCAGAGCACAGCGAACAGAGAGGAGCACTGGAAGCACTTTAAAGATACAGATCAGCCCAACCGAGTTCATGGCTGCTGTGGAAAACAGGAGCTTCCGGGGCGAGCCTGCAGGCTGTACATGGGTACCACGCACGGGGGGCCCGGAAGCAGCAGGAGACTTTGCCGTCCATGCCTGTCCTGCACCTTCGGCCCAGGCCTTCTGAATGACTACCTAAGAAAGATGGTATCACGGCCCTGCTGTGTCATTCCCTCAGCTGGGTGCACGGGGCAAAAGAAAATAGTACGGACCTCCCCATATCAACCACCAAGGCACTTTTCAAAGAAGACGGAAGGATGGACATTCTGGGAAACGGGAAACGATGACCTCAGGCTGCAGTTAGATCGTTCGGTTCACAGATCCTTTTCCTGGGGCATATGTCAACCTGGCCCAACACGCACGCGTGCTTGGTGATGTTGTCAACCGGGCCCAACATGTATATGTTCAGTGACATCAGTATTGCCTGCTGGCCTCTGGCGGAACCACCCAGAGTCCCACAAGCAATGGTCCAAGCCTCAGCTACGGCACTCCACGGGAATCCACACACATCATTTACCCACACAGAGCCTCAGTTTCCTCAACTGCAAGCAGGAAGTATGATCATATGGCTGCTGTCATTACATATTTGTGCCAGGGTGCCTGGCCTTACTGTCAGGTGACATTCCAGTCCTCTCTACAGCCTGAGGAGGTGGGAATTCCGTGGTGGTTGTAAGCAGGGCTTCAAGGCATTTCTCTCTCCTCCCAGCAAAAGGTGGAAACTAATTCCCCCACCCCCACCCCCTCACACAGGGAGACTTCAAGACTCACTTCTAATGACTAGAATACAGCAGAAGTGACATGGGACCAATTCTGAAGCTAGGTCACTAAAGACAATCAGTCTTCTATCTAGCGTCCCACACTCTTTCTTAGGATGCTCTCCTTCGGATCCAGCCACCATGTGGTGAGGTAACCCAGCTACAGAGAGCAGCCACATGTAGCCCAGGTAGATCTCTAGCTAACTACCAGCATCAACTACCTGATATGCCAGTGAGTGAGTGAGTGAGTGAACCTTTGGATGATTCCAACTTCCATCCCAGTTGATGCTGAACCAAGCAAAGAAAACTAGCCTTGCCGAATTCGGCCCAAATCACAGATTGTGAGCAAGATAAATGTTGTCGTTGCTTTAAATCACTATTGGGACAGGGTTTTGTTTTTTTTACAGAGCAAAAGATTTCTGGAACAAATTATTGTTACACTCATTTTACAGATGGGAAGACTGAGGGTTGGAGAGATGAAGTTGCTTCACACAGCTAGCAACTGGCACCCATAAGGACTTGAACCCAGACGGCAAAGTTTGTGCCCATAACCACTACACAGTACCTTTATAGCCTGATCCTTCATCATTAAATCATCGCCTAAAACAGGAGTCTGATTAATTCTCAGTGTTCAGAAAACACTAACCTAGATTCTCCATTCCCTGGGCATTCTGGTCAAGAGTTTAATATATTTACTCCTTGCTATCATTTGTAATCATTTATTTTTTAGCTTTATTTCGATATTTCAATATTATTTTCTCTAGAAGAGCAACTTTAAAATAAATACATACCCAGGATACCTGGTGAATCTGCTGTGGGCTGAGCTCCTGGGGTGGGGCAGGGGTGGGAAACTAGCATTTAATAGCATCTATGTGCATAGGACTGTGCTAAGTATTTGTCATTCATTCTTCTAGACAGATTTTTTTTTTAAGGTACAGTTAGTTAAGATTGAACTCCATGGGGCATCTGGTTGGCTCAGTTGGTTAGAAGCCCGACTTTAGCTCAGGTCATGATCTCATAGTTCATGAGTTCAAGCCCTACATCAGGCTCTGTGCTGAAAGCTCAGAGCCTGGAGCCTGCTTTGGATTCTGTGTCTCTCTCGGCCCCTCCCCCTCCTCTCGGCCCCTCCCTCTCTGCCCCTACCCGGCTTGTGCTCTGTCTCTTTCTCTCACAAAATTAAACAAACATTTAAAAAAAATTTTTTTAAAGATTGAACTCCAGTGTTTGCTTATATGCACATATAAAATCCTCTTCCTCTACCCATTCTTGCTCCTCTCCCACTGCCTCACATGCCACAATTAAATCCCCATTACTTTCTTACCATGATGCCATTAGCAACACCCAAATTCAAAGTCATCGCCCACTCTTTCTGCTACTTAAAGGCACAGGACTCTTTTCAGGACACACATTAACAGTGAGTGTCTTGTCCTCTCCAGTGTCCTCCTCAAATTCAAGATGTCCTTCTTAATGTCACTAATAGGGTTAAAATATCTGATTTTCTTTGAAATTCAGAGCATCTAAAGTCACTGAAGGTTTAACTCAAGGGTGGTGAGGAAGTCACAGACAAGGGCAATTCCTCCAGCAAAGGTGAATGGACGGGACAGGTAGAAACTAGGCTGAGGGAGTTGGGAACAGCCAGAATGCAACTGGGAAGGGACAGAGGTGAAATATGGAAAAGGAACTGACTAGGCACTGGGCACGAGGCATGGGATGGGCCAGAGATGGCATGGAGGGGCTTAGATGGGTAAGGCATGGAAGGGGACCCCCCTTGGAGGCAAGAGTAGTGAAGACAGAGGTGAGGTTCCATCAGAAACGAGGCAGTGAGCACCAGAGGCCAGAGGCCAGGGAGAAACGGGCGAAACCACCCACTTGGTCTGGGGCACCTGCGGGCAAGTCACTTAGCCTCGCGCTGCNTGGGACCAGAATATCTCCCACATCCTGAGTCACCGGGAGAGATAATGTCAGCTCTCTCTTCCTAGGATGGATGGAGAACCGTGCACTGTGCTGGGCACTGACTCGCTGCACAGTAAATGATCACCCTTCCTCAAACCCCCCCCGCTTGCCCCCACCTCAGGGCCTCTTGCACATGCTGCCTCCTCTCCCCCAGGTCACCCAGCTCCCCTTACGTTCCTCGGAGCAGGCACCCCAGCGGTGTTGCTCATTTCTTTGTTCTCAGTTATGAGACAGCCCATCAGCCCAGTCTCTCCCCTCCAGGACTAGTTGGTCTGATGTTGCATTTCCGCCCACCACCCAACTGCAACTTTATGATGCCTTTCTTTGTTTGACTTCTTTATGGGTCACATCACCCAGAATCCCCAGGGCTTTCACACAGTAGGAGCTTTGTTTGCAGAAGGATGGAATTCATATTAATTTTTGCAGACAGGGGAGCAGGACTGGGCAGTTCAGGGCAGGTCTGGGAGTTCTCCACTGAAGACGGAAAGTTGAGGTGGGGGGGAGATGGTGAGCTCTTGCTTGGAAAGATGCAAGAGGCAGAAAACTGTGGGTCACGGACCTGCCGCCATAAAAGGCTACAGAGCAGCTGAGGGAAAGCATCAAGAGAGCCAAAGCAGAATCATTACAGCCACAGGCCACCGGGGCCCATGCAGCTGGGCTCAGAAGAAAGGGAGAGCTACAGGGAGGACTCTGGAATGGACCCTGAGCCCCCAGAAGATTATCATTTAATTGGACTCCATATGTAAACTGTCCTACAAATTTATGAGCCTGTACAAACAATTGTTTCCTGGAATGTTTGTACCAATGGTGATTACAAAACTCTGGCCAAAGGATAAAAATATCACATGTGGCCAGGGACACAGAGCAGCCTGGGCCACTGAGTAGAAGATGGGGCTCTACCTCAGACACTAGGCCACAGTTTTCCTGGTCTGACCAGCACATAGTTGAGAAGTAATACAGGAACACAGCCAGTCCCTCACTGCAGACAGCCTAGGTCTGTAGGCTGCGCTGAAGGCTTTCAGGGACGTTCAAGAGGCTTAGGCCAACCTACCTATCCCACAGAAGCATAGATGAGGGGCACCTGTGAGGGTTATCTGGTTAAACATCTGACTTTAGCTCAAGTCATGATCTCACAGTTCGTGAGTTCAGGCCCCGTGTCAGGCTGTGCTGACAGCTCAGAGCCTGGAGTCAGCTTTGGATTCTGTGTCTCCCTCTCTCTCTGCCCCTTCCTGTCTATACTCTGTCTTTCTCTCAAAAATAAGTACACAATAAACAAGTTTTTTTAAATAAATAAATAAAAACTTTTAAAAAAAAGAAAGAAGCACAGATGAGACGTCTGGGAACAACAAAGCATTGAAAACCATAAAGAATAAATGCCCAGAAGTCCATAAACATTTTTAAAGCAACTACCAGATGCCACGCATTGTGTTGTCTCCTTCACATATATTATACGGCATCTGACCCTTAAAGCAGCTCTGTGAGATGCTCATTCCTAGTTTCTCATGATCCACAGGAGAAGCCTGAGACTCAGAGAAGAAAATGGATCTGTTCAGCATCACAAATCTAGTGGATGGGAGAGCAAAGCTCAAATCCAGTCTAAATTCTGTGCCCTCTCTGATATGTTGCAGCAGTTTCTGAAATGCAAGACACTTTGCAAAAGCACAACGTGCTGTTTACTATGTTTCTTAGTGTGTACAGGCACGTGGTAAATACATTTATTCCCCCAGCTCCCGGAGACTAAAGACCCTGTCTTAATAACACCTACCTCTCTCTGGGACCTCGAGACCCGCCTTGTGCATAGTAGCTATTTACCCAGTGTTAGTGGAACTGACTAGCCGCTTAGACTGCACTGCTACCAGACGGATGGACTGCCAGCCGTGTCACTCCTCACCCTCCACTCTTCATGGGTGAACACATTTATGAGACTTGCTACCATCAGTTGAGAAAGAAACCTGGTAGGTTCTGTGGCATGGTATGCCAAAAATTAGCCTGGCTCATAGTGAACTACTGAGGGCAGTATAAAGAGAGCGTCACTCTGGAGTTAAAAGGGCCTGGATTCCAATCCCGGCATCCCTGTTAGTGCTATGGCTTTAGACAAGGTATCTAATTGTCCTGAACCCTGGCTTCCTCGCCTCTATATGGAGATAATGCCACCTGCGTTGTGCGGCTGCTGTCAACAATGCACGTAAAATCTGAGACACGAGATGTCTGATGAACTGAGGCTACTGTGAATTTTAGGGGCGATGCCAATGACAGAATAAGGTTTCACAGACTTTGTTTTGTGCAGTGTGCTGACACTGTTAATGTTTATTTTATGATCAATCACTAGAATCCCAGCCATTCTCAAAATCCACCCAAATCCACCACCCCCGCCGCCCCCACTCCCCCTCAGATTTCCTCCCAGCTGCAAAGCTGCCTCTCATCTACAACTCAATCTTTCTGTAGAGACTACATTACGAGACATTTAGAAAAACCGATTCTCAGAAGGAATATGTATTACATAGGTGTTTTTAATACCCGGCAATTAAAATCCTCAGAATGAGAAAGAGGATCAGTAGGCAAACTTTCAGCATCTCCAGTGAGGCTCGACCTCGGAGAAGCCAGGCTCGGCACGTGGGATGGAAAGCTGGCTTCTCTGGGATTGGGAACAGCTGGAGAAAGCCACTCTCTTGCAAGGTCTGTCAGAGATGAGCAATGTGTTTGCAAGCGGCGTCACACATGTCCCATTATCCTGAGAAACTCCAACATGCAATTTATAATCAAACAAAGATTTACACATTGTTTCAAAAGCCCCTTAACTCCGTTTCCTTCCATTCCAAAGTGCAAGGTTTCTAGCGTGGCCTTCTCAAGGTCTCACCTCCTGGAAAGCTGACCATGCATCCGCATTTTTTTATTTTTCCCATGCCTATCACGCCCATTCAAATCACCTAAAGCTCTTGTTAAAATGCAGACTCCCCTCCAGGAGGCCTGGAAGGGGCCTGGGATTCTGCATTTCCAGTAAGTCCCTGGCCGACGCCCTTGCTACTGGTCACACACGAGTGGGGAGGTGTGAGGGATGTAGTGGGTACCAAATGCCCAGCGTTCATCAGAGAAGGCCTAATATTGGTAGGTTTTTTTCCTCTCATTGAGCTTTTCTCCTAAGAATGGAGCTCTTAAGTGAGGCTTTGAACTCTTAAGTTAAATTACAGCAAAGAGCAAGACTTAAAGAAAATCAATGACTCATCCAAGGTTGTTACTCTGAACCAGCTTCAACTACTTTCACTGACATTAGAAAGTACCTGTCCTCTCTTCAGTCTCCAGGACTCTCTGGGTCAAGTGCACTAAAGCCCACCCTTCCCTGGATGGCCAGAGCCCTGTGCATCCTGCTACCTGGCAGCCTCACTCAACACCCGGCGCCTACCCAGCTCCGCCCTGGCACGTCACCAGAGGAAGAAAATACTTTTCTGTTTCACTTGGTTGGCAACACTGGGAAGAGAAAGAAAATGTCCCACGGAGGAGAAGCTGTGTGAGGCTCAGAAGCTTCTCGGCCCCACATCCCACCTCATAGTCCATACTCCTGCCTCAGCCACAGGCGGTTTCTCCAATGTTCCATGCTTCTCAGCCCTGAGCTGCTGCACCCGCTGTTCCTTCTTGAAAGGCCTTTCCATGCTGAGCCCCTCCCTTTGTTTATGCAGGCTAGTGCCTCACCCATCCTCAAGCTCAGCTCAGGGAAGCTCGCAGTACCTGGGTGTCAGCCAGCACTTTCCCTTTGCTGTCCCCCTTCAGCAGCCTCCATGTCCCATAGCACCTGCCTGGCCTGGGTCACACACGTTTACAGCACATCCAACAGTATAAGGAAGATCTTATTTTAATTTTTTTAGTTTATGTATTTATTTAGAGAGAGAGCGTGAGCAGGTTAGGGGCTGAGAGAGAGAATCCCAAGCAGGCTCCACACTGTCAGTGCAGAGCCTGATGCAGGACTCGAACTCACAAACTGCAAGATTGTGACCTGGGCTGAAATCAAGAGTCAGACGCTTAACCGACTAAGCTACCCAGGCATCCCAGGAGAAGGAAGATTTTAAATTAGAAACGTGAACTGATGAGCCGAGCCAAAGTTGTTCCCCACAGATAGGGCTTGCCAACCAGTATATGTATATGTAGGGTGATGTGCATGTTTGTGTGTGCGCGTGTGTGTGTGCTCACGCGTGTGTGCACACTCAGTACACGAGAGACTGAGAAAGTGTTATTGAAGAAAAATTTGAAATGAGACAAAAAAGGATAGGGATATTTGGGGAATAAAATGCGAGAGTCTCAACCTGTGTAACCTTGGGAACCCATTGCCACCACCTCTACACACCTTTGCCTACACCTCAGCCTAAACAAAGGCCAGCTGTCCTCTCCCTGAGTGGGTGGCTCCCACTCACCTCTCCCTCTCCCTATTTGTACCACTGGCCCTTTTCATGCCTCTTTTTTTTTCCAGATTTTACTTTTAAGTAACCCCTGTACCCAACATGGGGCTCAAACTCACAACCTTGAGATCAAGAGTCATGCGCTCCACAGAATGAGCCAGCCAGGTGCCCCACAAGCCTGATTTTTTCCAGAAAATTATTTGTAAATACCATGTCCCTGCCATTACCTTTTTGAACCCTTCACCTGCCACCCTTTTGAGTTGTGGAGACAACAGTCTGGGGCTTGTTTCAAAACTCGCTTCAGTTTTGCCAAGTCATATTTTCTCCCTACCAGACCAAGGTCAAAGTTACGGACACATTTCCTGATGCTCTCCTATGGCTCACTGAAAACTGCCAAAACATCCTTGGATAGAAGTTACTCTAATAGGTGTGCCATCCCAATCTTGAACTTCGTAATACAGGCTCTGCACTGTCTCATATTGTCTCTTAGAATCTGTTCAGGCACATCTTGCATCTCTGTTGAGGTTCAGATTCAACACGCGTTCTTTGAGCACCTATCACGTGGCCAGATTTTTGTTTTACATGACCCATTAAACCAACCATATGAGACAGGTCATACTGTACTCATTCCAACCAGGAGAAAACAAAGGCTCAGAAAGTTAAAATGACTTGCCCAAGATCATACAGATAGGACACTGCAGTCCACTCCCCTAACATCAGCGCCTTTCTCATTAACAAGTGGTATCAGTTTCTCATACCAGAAACAAGTAAATAAAGCCATGCCAACTTATAGCTTAAGACTGTATTAATCTAGGATAAGTTTCTTATACGGAGAGGTCAAAATGCAGCTATATTTAAGAAGAGACTGAGAGGGGGCAAGCAGGAACAGATGAAACAATATCATTATTAATACTATGCATTCCCATGTACTTCTTTTTAAAAAATTTAAATGTGGAGGCAAAATCGTCTCTTTTCTGAGGAGGCCAGGCCCAAGTGTGAAAAACAATGACATGCAGACAGAGGCACCTGGAGACTCTCATTTTTTGGTGCAAAAACACATTTTTTTTCATTTGTCAGATTAGTTTTGAAATTGATTATAAACTAATACATGTATCTGAGACTCAAGAAAATATAGTTAATAACACTAGCTATATGGTAGCTGGCGTAACAAGGCTTTGCTTTGCTAACTATCTATAAGCTCCTGGAAGACATCAACTCTGTTTTATCCGTCATGAACTCTACATGACTGTTAGGTAAATGCATGAATAAACACACATATTTATCCCAGACGTATCTTATCACATAAATCAAATGATTTTGAACAGAATGTACATGGACAGAAATTTAAACTGATTCCAAACAGCACTGAACTGAGATCCACACCCAGTTTCCCATATCCTTACTAACTTTGGGAATCATCAAACATTTAATATTTTAGTCATTGTGACAGGTATGAAATGATGTTTCATTATGGCTTTATAATTGCATTTTCCTGATCACTAATAATGTGGAACTCCTTTTGCGTGCTTATTGGCCATTCTTGTATCTTCTTTTTTGAAGAGCTTATTCAAGTTTTTGCCCATTTTCTATTGAGTTGTCTTTTTATTGTCAATTTGGAGGACATCTTTATATATTCTGGATATATAAAAGGGAGTCCTTTGCCAGAGGTACACATTGTGAATACTTTCTCCCAGTCTGTGGCTCACTTATTCCTGCAAAAGCATGTTTTGGACATGCTTGCAACAGAGTCCTGTATGTCCGTCAGCCCCCAGCTTGGGAGGGGGGTGCAGGTGGTAAGAGAGTCAGCGGTTGAGTGTATCAGCCCAGAGAAGACTGCTCCGTCACATGCCTCCACGCCAGATGCCTTGTTATATCAAGCCTGGGAGCTTCCACTTTTCATCTTGTGGTCGTTAGTCTGTCCAGAGGCTCTGAGAGTCACTGACACCTGGAGTGTGTCTCAGGGCACATGGACATTGGGGTCAAGGACAAGGTTCACATTAGCAGCAGCACTTTTTTGGGCAAAGGGAGGCGTACAAAGATCCACGTGCACGTGTGTCCATGCAAATAATACCCATATTCTAAAACATCTACCAGCACCCAACTAAGCCACAAATGACAGCAATATAACCCCACGCTAGATATTTCCAGAGATATCCTTTGTCAATTCACATCTGTCTTTGTCTTTCACCCTGAGTCAACATCCACACAAATGGATACGTGATGTCCAATGTCATGGCAAATGCAGACAAGGCCAAAAAGAGTTTTTATGACCTAGATTTTCTTTTCTTTTTACCAAAGTAATGCCTCTTTACGACAGAAAATCTAGAAAGTACAGATCAGCAAAGGAAAGAAAAAAAACTCACAACCGCACTCCCCAAAGGTAAACACTTTAATATTTTAGGGTCTAAATCTTTAGTCTCTTTCTTCTGTATGGATTTATATATGCTTTTATTTTTATTTTAAAAAATGGGTTCATGCAACACATACTGCCTTATAATCTGCTTTTTTCACTTTTTTACTGGGAATATTTTTTCATACCACTGCATGTCCTTCGATTCCATAATGTTTAATGGCTGGGTGGTTCTCAATTGAGTCAATGCACCACGGTTTATTTGCCTAATTTCCTACTGCTGAAAATTTAGCTTGTTTCCAATTTTTCACTTAAATGCAACACTGGGATAAACATTATAATAGCGGAATCTTTGAGCATCCAAGATGATTGTCTTCGAATAAATTCCTGGAAGTGGAATTGCTAGGTTAACAGCCATGCAAACGTTTTAGGTTTAGACACATATTGGACAACAGCTCTCTTACCAGTGGGAAAGACCTTGAACATTTCTGGACCAAGTGAGTATCAGGCGCTGTGCTAGAGGCTTTAGCCATACTATGTCCAACTCCTCACACAACCCAGCATGGGTGGTATTGCTCCGCTGTCATGGAGCAGGCCTGTGCAGCTCAGGGAGGTTGAGGCACAGGGCCGCTGAGTCTCAAGCTTGTGTCTGACCTAAAGCCTAAAGCCCACCCCCCCTCCACCAGCCTCTGTTTACTGTGGTAGAGAAGTGGACTAAGGCACCACCCAAGGGCTTTTTAAAAAGCTCTGTATTATTAGGGGTGGGGGAAGCTGACTGCTATAATAATATCAATATCTCAGTGACTTAACCCAATAAAGCCAGCCCCCTGCTTGCATCTCAGTCCAGTGGCGAGGGGAGGGGGGGTTGCTCCGTGTAGTCATTCAGGCTCCCAGGCTCTGTGATCCTCCATCGAGTCCTCGAGAATCCCGGATGCAAAGATTATTTGGGGATGGGGGCAAGTGCATAGTGCACATCCATTCTGCTCCTATTCTGTGGGCTAGAATTCATTGGCGTGGCCCCACTTCACCTCAAAGGAAGCCGGGACATATAATGGGGCCATGAGCCCAGGAAGAAAACACAGATACTAGTGGGCTCTAGCAGGGTCTGTCACAGTGGTGACAGCAACTGGGCTTTCTTACTAACCCCCAGTTAATTAGAAAAATCCACAAATCCCTCACGCAGCCTAATATAGACATTCAATGCAGATATCTTAGAGTCAGACATCCTGCATTCAATTCCAACTTTCCCTCACAAGCTGAATGCTTTGGGGGTGGGGGAGGTCATAACAGTAACAGCACCTAACAGTTACAGAGCATTCTCTGTATAAATTTTATTTTTCAGATAGAGAAAGAGAGACAGAGTGGGAGTAGGGGAAGGGCAGAGAGAGAGAGAAGGAGACACACAACCCCAAAGCAGGCTCCAGGCTCTGAGCCGTCAGCACAGAGCCTGATGCAGGGCTCAAACTCCCTAGCAGTGAGATCATGACTTGAGCTGAAGTCAGACGCATAACCGACTGAGCCACGCAGGCATTCTGGAGCACTCTCTGTATACAACATAGTATTGTAAATGGTTAAGCACTCAAAATTTGGAGTCAGAGTACCTACATTCGAAATCTGGCACTGTTACTTATGAGCTGTGTGGCCCTGGGCAAGGTCCTTAACCTCTCTGTGCTTCCATTTCCTTATATGGAAAATGGAGCCAATAATGGAGCCTCTATCACAGGCGGTTATAAGGATCAAAGGTTTAGTACTTACAAAAGTACTTGGGACAATGGCTGGCACATAGCAAACCTCATCTAAAACTAACCTATTGTTGAGATGGGGTGTCGGGCATTGTGCTAGGTGCTTTGAAGTTATTCGACTTCTTTGGGCCACAGTTTCCTCCTCTGTAGAGTGGGAGAGATCATGTCTTGCCACATGGCTGCTGCTGTCACAGAGTGAAGCCATTTATGTAAAGCGCAAGCCAGCATGTGGCCGGAGCGAGCAGCTCCATGTATTCAGACACCGCTAGATTCCCCCACATGTTCTAATGCATCGGGGTCGGAACAATTGCCTCACCCTGTGCTGCTGTCGAAGGTCACTGGCGACAATTCCAGCCTCTCATTCAGCATTGGCCGAGAGGAAAAGAATTCTCTAATCACAGCCCTCTCCCGCGTCCACCTCCCGTCCCACTGTATGCGGGGACCATGGTGTTGCAAGCACATTATTCCACTCCTGAGGACGCCGTGCCCTTCCCCCCTCAGGCTCCCATTCAGCTTGGATTAAAAAGGCACTGCCTTTCCCAGCTGCCTTTCTGAACTATTCATCCTGCACACAGAATTCCAGCGCACAGCCAGCCCCCTCGGAAGCCCGGGAGACCTCCCCCCACCCTCTGCAGCACGCCCACCAGGGGGCCAGGTGGTGATGGACCCACTGAGCAGCCTGGGGACAAGTCTTGGCCACCACCCAGCAGGCTGGCACAGGACACCCGGCCCATCCCAGCCTTGACTCCACCAAGTCCTGCTTGATGCCTTCACAGCTCCGCTCTACCCTTAGAAGCCCAGGCAGGGCCTCTCTCAAAGGAATCTCCATCCTGGTCCCCTTCCTGGGTCTCCCACCTCTCTCCTTCTCTGGCCCCCAACCCCTATTTGGGTAGACATCTTAGTTAAGTATATCTCTTTGGCACCAAAGAGCCACCTGACCGATGACCTTCTATTTTCCCTGATCTTATTATATTTGGGTCACTTATACCCAGATTGTCCTCTCCCCCCCGCCCCCAACCAGCTCCCAGGACACCAGCATGCTTTAGAGCCCCAGACTGCCACCACCCTCATTCCATAATCCCCTCCCTACCTCCAGCCCCACTTTCCCTGGGCAGCGCATTTGGTGGCCCTGAGTCACCCCGTCACTCCCTGTCTTTCATGAACTGCCCCACATGCGTGTCAGTAGAATGCAGGTGCACGGTTTTGGAATTTCACCGAAGACTGGACTGTAATTTAATTCATCCATTCACTTAAATACTTAAATAGTTTATAAAAAATCCTTTAATTACATTGTTAATGAATGTCTATGTCCAGGAGCCGTGCTCGGTGCCAGGAGTAGCAAGTGTAATAGGTCACATCCCTGTCTCCACCAGGCTCCCTGTCCAGCAGTGGGGAGAAAGGGCAGGAAATACATAATGAAGGGACAGAGCGATGGCTGTAACAACAGGAACAAGCACAGAGGGGAGAAACTCCCCAGCTGAGGGGGTCAGTCAGCAAAGGCTTCCCAGATGAGGCCATCTCTAGCTGAGTCTTAAAGGATGAGGAGAATCAGGCAGACATGGGAGCCAGGGCAGCCTTGCAGGCAGCCAGGAGAGCAGGGGCGTGGGCAAAGAGGCAGAAACTAGCAGGCAACCATCACCACCCAGTTCGAACCACTAGATAGAGAGGTACAGAAACTGGGGCTGCAGACCGGTGGGCCTACGCTGTGGTTACAGGGGATCCAACTCAGCCCAGTTTGCCCCGACTTTCCAGTTTCAGCACTGAGGGTACCGTATCCCAGCAGCCCCTCTGAAACTCCGGCCAAGGAGGGCAGCTAGTCACCCTCGTCAAAGAGCTCTTTGTCGCATTAAAGAGCTTAGACATTTTGCAAAGTTGACCAGGAGCCCACGGAGGATCACGAGCGGGCAAGTGCCATGATCGGATTTGTATTTACAACGTAGGCAGAAAGCCTGCTCCAACGGCGTCTGCGGTCAGGCACATTGGGTACGTCTACCATGGCATCGCAATGTCAGAGCACATTGGCTACCAATACTTTGCCATGAAACAGAAGGCCCTGCCACTTCCTGCTGGCATGCCGTCACAGAGGATCGCTGGCGATGGAAGCCCTTCCCTCTTCCACCTCCACGTGTTTCCAGTAGCCTGCTCAGAAGCACTCCACTCCCCGAGCAGCCCATCAGATAGCAGAACATGGACATTCCAGGGACAGTCCAGGCATGCCATGGCTCTCCCAAAGCAGCACAATGTCTAGCCAGTGCCTTCCAGACTTGCAGAGCCACCAGGATAGCATCTCTCTGTAAGGGGATACCAACAGCCTAAGGAAATCCAATAGAGAGAGGATCCCCCTATAACGAGCTTGATGGATATCAATGCTGCTGGGTTGGTTCAACTCTCATTAAGGCCAAGTAGATTGCTGCCGGAGCGAAGACAAGGTGTACTCTATTATTTATTAGTTTTATTTGTTTGCACAAAAAGATTCCACTTGCATGGTTAATTGCAAGAAATACAACAGCCAGGGGGTGAGGAGGATCAGACAAAAGGGATGTCTGAAAGATAAAACCCGTTATGGCAGTATTTACCCCTTATGCAACTATCGTATAAGATATTAATTATATAACTTTATTATAAATGTCTATAATTACAGACACTGTAGCTACCCAAGATATTAATTAAATCTATCTTTTAAAATGTTCCATTGGTGATTTGGAAGGGCTTGTTCAATTCTTGGTGCTGGTGGAGGCAGGAAGGGCTCTTCTGGGAAAGCACTGTGGGCAGGTGAGCAGAGAGCTCCCGCGACGGGGTCTGCACGCAGAAGGCAAAGCCAGAAGGAAGATACATGGATCTCAGGGGAGGGCCCAGAAAAGTTTAGGCCGTCTGAAGTGAGACAGAGAAAAAGCCCCTGAGAAGCACAAATGGGGCCAGATCAGAGCAATGCTGGGGGACAGAAGGCTCAGGGCAGTGGAGGTCATGGCATGGAGGTCATGGGCATGGCCATGCCCAGCAGGTGTTGGGGTTCAAGGTGCTTCTCACTGACCCGTTTCCCCCCTTTCCTCCATAGTAGCCACTCAGAAGTCTGCTTCCGAACATAACAGGGAAACAGAAAGAAGATGCACATATCCTAGTGAATCGAGTGTGAGGTACAAATTTCTTCCAGATCTCACTAGGAATTTTCCCCATCACTCTCATGACTTCATAGCACCCCATCGCAACCACTGATCCTCTCAGGTAACAGACCTTGCTCTTATTCTCTAAATAGGTCTCTTTCTCAAACTCCCTTGGCTTCTCCACCCTGTTACCAGAACTTTAGTGTCCTTGCTCCCTGCTCCCCCTCCAACTAGCCTGCCTGACCTTGAACCACTGCAAGTTCCCAGTCCTTCTCCCTACCAGCTGCATGAGTCTAGGGAGCCAGCCTCACTTGCCCACCACGGAGCCCCACCTCTCCTCCCTCATCAAGACTCAGTTTGGGCAGCAGCGTATCCAGAAAACATCTCTGCCCCCCATTTCTGCACACACTGGGAAAAGAACTCAACAGAGGTTGAGCAATTTGCCTAAGATCACACAGCTAACCAAAGATGGAGTCGGGGCTGCACTGGGCCTGGGTGGAGAAACCAGGAAACGACAACAAAGGCCCTAGCCTCAAGGAGCTCAGAGGCTGGCCTGGCCCACATCCTGGGAGAACCCTCTTAGCAGGGCCTGGAATGTGTGTCCTGATCATCTATTCTTTAGGAGCAGAAAAGCACAATCAAAGGGAGCGTCCAACCTGTTCTGGGTTTAGGCACCTTGAGGCTCTGGCAGAGACAAAGTCAGCTTTTACAAACGGGGCCGTGTCCTCTGCCAGGGACTCCTCCTGCCCACCCCCAGCCAGCTCTCCATCTGCCATTCAGAAAGCCAATGCGAATGAGATGCTTTTATCACGACCAGCCCTATCATAGCAAAAAGCAAGACGGTGCTCTTCGTTAAAGGCGCGTGCTCATTCCGCGAGTGGCGTCTATCAGCGAATCAGCGCGTGCATGCGGCGCCACCACCCTGCGTCTGCCAGGGAACTGATAAGATGCCTCTTGCTGGGTTTGGACAAGCAGCAGCCTGGGAAGCCACACAGGGGACCCCCAGAGCCAGGGGCACGTTGCCAAAGAACTCAGAGGTAGAGGAACAAAGACCAAAACAAAACCCCAAAGCCATGAAGACTGGATATGAGAGTGAAGCAGGTGCCCCCCAAAAGCCTAGCCCCTGTTTTCTGATAGCCTGAAAGAGTCCTCTGCAACTTGCAAATGGAAATAAAACTGACACGTGCAGAGGGACCAGGCCTGTGGCAGCCGCGGCGCGGGGAGAACTGTGTTTGTGGTACACATCACTTCACTGCACATGGAGCTTGTCTGTCACACACGCTCTCTGAAGCCCACCCTCCCTCCCCAGAGATGAGCTGTTTGTTCCGGGCCCAGACAGCTCTGCCTCGTCAAATGCTGCCTCCTCTGATCATCCACCTGCCTCCCCACAGCCTCACCATCTTAATCTATTCAAAAGGCTGTTACCCAGATGAACCTTCACACACACTTCCCATCATGCCTCTGCTCAAGCTGCTTTACCAGCTCCTGACTCCTACAACTTACACTGGCAAAGGGGCACCTGGGGGGCTCAGTCAGTTGAACATCCGACTGGAGCTCAGGTCATGATCTCTTGGTTTGTGGGTTCAAGCCCTGTGTCAGGCTCTGTGCTGACAGCTTGGAGCCTGGAGCCTGCTTCAGAGTCTGTCTCTCTCTCTCTGCCCCTCCTCCACTCATACTGTCTCTCTCTTTCTCTCAAATATAAATAAACATTAAAAAATTTTTTTAAAAAAACAAAACCCAAAAACTTACACCTGCCAAAGTGCCTCTTCCATTTTCCCAAAGGAAGGAAATGAAATTGAAATCCTGGCAGTCTTTTTTTTTTTTTTTAAATGTTTATTTATTTCTAGGAGACAGAGAGAGAGACAGTGTGAGCAGGGGAGGGTCAGAGAGAGAGGGAGTCACAGACTGAAACAGGCTCCAGGCTCTGAGCTGGCGGTCAGCACAGAGCCTGACGCGGGGCTCGAACCCACGAACCGTGAGATCATGACCTAAGCGAAAGTTGGACGCTTAACCAACTAAGCCACCCAGGCACCCCGAAATCCTGGCAGTCTTGATGGAATGGCCAAACCCTTGCCCTGGGAAGCAAGGAGACCTGGCTTGTCATTTTCAGTAAGTCCTTTAACCCCTCTGGGCCTTGAGAGTTTTGTCTGTATAATGGGCCTGAAAGTACTTTATTCTGAATACCCACGTGGTTTTTGGAAACCTCTTCCAACTCCAAGGTCTATTATCAAACCAAGCCCACAGTACCCCATTCACCCATTCTATGTGCAAGGAACATGGAGGGAAGAGGTATGGTCCCTCCTCCCTAGAGCCCATGCCTGGTGCAGAGCCAACCTTGCAAACATCAAAACGTGGTGAGTGGGACGAACCTGCTGTAGCCTGGGGCTCTGCGGGAGCTGAGAAGGGTTTCTCTATGTGCCTGGGAAGACGCAGAACAGGGCAGGGGGTGAGTTAATGGATGGACAGGATGGGCCCAGGCTTTCCAGGCAGGAGGAAGAGCCGGTGAAGGCATGAGCCAATCCTGCCGAGTTCCCTGACAACACTCCTATCTGCCCGGTTCTTGCTGCCAGCCTGGAACATCACGTTTCAGGTTCTTTAAAGATCCAACTGCTTGTGCCGCTGGTAGGAAAGCAAGACCACAGAATCGGGTCTCCCAGTTCTTGTCTGGCGTACTTTCTGCATCCCGTGTGTTTGCAGCCTTCTCTGGGCCACCTTGTCACTCAAAGTTCCCTCGCTGGCAATGTTCTTCCTTCCTGAACTATCTCCACCCCACTACTTTCTTGATGACTGAAATCAACTAGGAGTGATATAATGGGAAGGCAGAAAAGGGGTGCATGGGAAACATACCACGCAGGGAAATAAATGCTTCTTAAATACACATACACATCAGAACACTGCGTTAGCTTTCCCTGACGACTGGCCCAGGCCAGGAATCCTTCCTTTGCTTTTCCAGAGCCCTAAAGCTAATGCCTGCGCACCTGTCATACTTTACTATGATTATCCATTCATTCACTCACTGTCCTCCCTGCCAAACTGGGAGTTCCAGACAGTATCTGGTATATAATAGGCCCTCAATGAATAGTTTTGGATGGAGGATGGACAGATGGATGGATGGATGGATGGATGGATGGATGGATGGATGGATGGGTAGGCAATCGAAGAAACCTATTTCTTTATAAGACAGTGTGAGATTGTAGAAAGAACTTGAAAGAGAAATGAAAAGACCTGGGTTCAAGTGCAGCTCCATCACCCATTGGCAGTATGGCTTTGGAGGAGTCTCCAAAGTCTCCACCCCCAGAACCTTGGGCTCCTCTTCTGCGCTAGGGGAATCTGAATGTACCTAACCTGGGGTTGTCAGGAGATACGAATGTGATCATAAAAGTGAAGGTGCTTTGTAAACTCCCAAGCATTGTGTACATGTTACCTGCGTTTGCCAATTAGGATGCTTCAGACAGCAAGCACAAGAAAATCCGTTTTAACCGAGTTTAAACAAGGAAACGACTTGGCCCACATAACCAGAAATGTACAACTGGGAAACATTTGGAGCAGAAAATGCCTACAGAAAGCAGAAAACATGATTTTTCTTAAAATAATCTCCACAAACTTGCCTTTTTCCTCGATGACATTCCTGGCTTTAAAACAGCAAGCTTTTAGCATCACACCCTAGCTGAATGAGAACTAAGGCTTCCTGTAAGAAAAGACTGGCTATACTGTAGCCCTCTGCTTAAGCAACAGGTTAAGCCTATAGACCTTCAATCCTCTTACCTCGTCACTCCCAGAATCCTCTTCAACCACCCTGCCAGGATAGTTACAGCGATATTTGTGGTTTTAATAAAAATGAATCTTGTGCGGAAAGGCTAATAAAATAATCGTAAACACACACACACACACACACCATTAGCACCAGAAGAGAAAAAATAAGGAGTTACGGGAATGCCAAGAGACAGTAACAGTAACACGGGATTCTTCTGTTGAGACCTTACAGGGGAGCTTAGCGTTTTATTAACTGGGGGTGACAGGACCCGAACACCCGTACAGATGAAGGCACGGGGCTTCCGTGTGTTTCTGTAGATGAATGCAGATCCAGTCAAGCCACAGCATCCGACGGGTCACGCACAGAAACAGCCAACTGTACCCCCAGGACAGCACCGGGTGATGGAAACTTCTAATCTCTCATTTAATGGGAAGGCAAAGCAGGGAGAACAGTAAATTCAGACGGATGCAGAGCGAGAGCTGAGCTTGGAGGGGAGTGGTGGGAGTAGCTATTGAAATGTGAGCACTAGGAAAAGATCAACCCCGAAGAATTTTGCTGGAATGGAAGGAAAGGAAACAGCAAGCACTGCCTTGCTTCACAATGCACAGTCTCTGGTCTGTGCCCACCCTGCCTAGGAGGGATTTTGATGTGTCTGATTCTGAGCAGCTGCAGCGAGGAAGTAGTGCTCCTGTAGGCATCTGCAGCAGAACCTCATGAAGAATCTTTACCCAGGTGTGTGTAGAAGGGATCGTGGACAGAAGCAACTAGCTGCCACCAGCCAAGGAGTTGGACCAACGAATCTTTCCCAAGTGGTTCCAGGTAGCCAGGCTTGGGGTAAAATTGGGAAGTATCACTGTCTAGGAGGAGCTTTCAGTGTGGCTCGAGAGGAGCACGTCAGGGTCCAAATCCTCATCCGAAGGCAGGGGGAGTTGGGCAGCCTCCAACCAGAAGGGACAGATACAATCAAAGTTGGTCTTTGCATGCCAGAGGACTGCCAGTCAGGACTGCCAATCAAAAGGGAGGTGGAGTGGGCCAGGCATCAAAGCCAAAGAGAAGAAAAAGCCCTGCAGGGGAACTGAGGGAGATGAAGGACGCCCAACTGCCAGGTGTGACAGACAGGGAACAAGATGGTGGAAAGGTTACATAGCCTGAATATCCAGATTCTGAACTGTTCTGGATTCATGATATTTCCAGAGTTTAGCCTTCTTATAATCAAAAGGAGAGATCATTAGAAAAGAAAAAAAAGTTGCTGACCCAGCTCAACACCTTCAGGTGGGATTCTCTTACTGTTTCTTCCCATGGTGCAGACCGAGAACGGATACATAAAATACACTTGCGTAACTGCAACACAAACATTCAAAACAACTGGCTTCTGCTGAAGCAGGGGAGTGACTGAGGCTCCCCCAACTATGTGCAACCAGAGAATAGACCATGGGGCCCCCCCACCATTCAGCTGACCCTAGGTCACCCTCTATCCTACACCAGGTCCTCTGGCAAATCATTTCTCAGTGAGGACAGTGATGGCAGTTTTTTAAATGGATATTATTTTGTAAAGCTTTTAAGACAAATTCTCTTTGAATGCATTGGGTATTTAGATTCCTAGATAAATGGTCATCTCCTGGAGCTGACAAAGAATTACGAGTGCCAATTACTGTCCACATACTAAATAATAAGACAACAAGATTATTTGTGAAGTCAGAAAAGCATTTGTTTCAGAGGGAAAACAGACCGGTCATACATAAGGTAAATTATGGTCTGAATACATTACTGTAATTGCTATGAAATGCACACACCGAGTTTTGCTGTCTGGGCAGGAAAGAAAGATCTTTGTGTGGGGCGCCTGGGTGGCTCAGTTAGTTGAGCATCCAACTTCAGCTCAGGTCATGATCTCACAGTTCCTGAGCTCGAGCCCCATATTGGGCTCTGTGCTGACAGCTCGGAGCCTGGAGCCTGCTTCAGATTCTGTCTCCCTCACTCTCTGCTCCTCTCCCACTCACACTAGGTGTCTCTCTCTGGCGCTCTCTCTCTCTCTCCCTCCCTCTCAAAAATAAACATTAAAAATTTTTTAAATAATAAATTACTATCAGAATAACTCAATGCAGTGTTTTCATGTAGGTGACCTTGATTAAAACTATTACACCTTTTCTGAAGAGGACAAAAGTCTGGTGCAGGGTATCTTGTATCTTTCAACCTCCATTTCCTCACCCATAAAACTGAGGAAATGGTACCTCTCACGTCATTCTTTCTTTCAACATCTAGCAAACATTCATCAATCCGGGGCCACACGCCACCACATTCCAGGCGCTGGTGCTCAGGAGGTGAATGTGACAATGTGTTTGCCTTTGTGGATCTTACATCTGGGGGGAGGGACCATCAGCAAACAAATAAGCCATGCCAGTTCAGGTAGGATGAGTGCTATGACCAAAAACAAGGGCGGAAGAAGGACCCAGAGCCGGGAGGTGGGGCCCTGCAGGAGACGCTCATTTAGATGATGAGGCCAGAGCATATCTTTCACAGGAGGTGCCCTGGGGGAAGGGCGAGGCAGCCACGCAAACACTGGAGGAACCATTTCCAGCCACAGGGAGCGGAAGAGGCAGGCAGAAGCCGCGCTCTCTGGTGGGCCTCTAAGCGGGCATAGGAGTCTGGGACACAGGTGCACACTTGAGTCTGGAGACACAAACTTGGACATTATCAGCAAAAAGATGCAGGATAAAGCCAAAGGGCTGGACAAGCTCGCCCAAGTCCTAGAGAAGAGGAAAAAAAAAAAAAAGGACTAAGGCCTAAGCCCGGGGTCATGTGACACTCAGAGTACAAGCCAACGAAGGAGACTGAAAAGGTGAAACCATTCAAATGGGAGAGAAAGCAGGAGAATGTGAACATTGCAATGAGAGAGCGACCTGGTTTTGTGGGAACAATGCAGCGTAACGTACGTAAAAGTTTCAGCACACTGCCCGGCAAACAGAGGGCTCTCAACAATGCCACCTGCCTCCTCTAGGTTTCAGAGAGAATTAGGTAGTGCGGGATTTCAGATAAGGAAGAAATCGGTGTAGACTAGACAAAGAAACAGCATTCCTCATCCCGATTAAACACACACACACACACACACACACACATGCACACACGCACACACAATAAGACTGGTTAAGGTCAAAACGAATTTTTTCTAGAAACCCCAAGGGCCCAAATGGCCAAATGTTGTGAAATGTTTACAATACACCACTGATGCAGCCCAGAGGCCCTGAAACCGGGTTTCTACCGCCATTTCTCAGGACTACTTATTACCATACCTTGCGGGCTCGGTCCTTCCCTTGCCCGTGGAAGCGGGGAAAGGACTCTGAAGCAGGGTTCAGCCAGCCTCGATGTGGGGGCCATTATTTTTTGTGCGCTACCCCTCAGGCACAAAGACCCGTGGACTTGATGCCGGAGGCCCGCTGCTCCCCTCTGCAGGCAGCCCCACACATCCCAGAGGGAGCACTGCCAGCCCAGCTCTGTCGTCCCCTCCGAGCAGCTAGAAAAGAGGTCTCATTGACAGCCATTTTAGATCCAGGCCATGCTCCATCCGAAGAAAATAACAAACCCAGCTGTCATCTAACTCACAACAAATGTGGGCCCTCCAGTGGTGATCTGAGCCAATGGAGCTAGAGAGAGGGCTGCCGGACCTCAAAGGATAAAGGGACCTAATGGAAAGAACCAGAATAACCCCCCATCGAGCACTTTTTAGCTGGGGAATCACAGGCACATTCACTGTCTCACAAGCCCCTGAGGCATAAATAAGGGAGCCACCCCTCTTTCACCAATAAGGAGACTGAGACCCACAGTGGGGGAAGTGGCTTCCGTGAGAGCACATGATGCATTTAGTAGCAAAGCTAAGGTTATACCCAGGTTTCCCGATTCCTTGTCTGCAGGGTCACCACGAGGATTAAATGAAGCATGGGAATGGGTGGGCGTAAGATTCTGAGATGCCAGGCCTCACAAACTACAATTAGGATAGCCAGAATTTCCCACTGGAATCCTGACTATCCATCACCAGACAAGTTACTCTTAACCCCTCGAGCCCTTGATTACCTCACCTAACAGCATCTGTCTTCTTCAAGGATTCTGGTAAAAATGTAGTAAGAGGGGCGCCTGGGTGGCTTAGTCGGTTAAGCGTCCGACTTTCGCTTAGGTCATGATCTCGCGGTTCGTGGGTTCGAGCCCCGCGTCGGGCTCTGTGCTGACTGCCAGCTCAGAGCCTGGAGCCTGTTTCAGTCTGTGACTCCCTCTCTCTCTGACCCTCCCCAGCTCACGCTCGCTCGCTCTCTCTCTCTCTCTCCTAGAAATAAATAAAACATTTTTTTTAAAAAATGTAATAAGAAAATGTGAAGCACACAGCACAATCTCTGGTACACAGCAAGTGTTCAATAAATGTCAGCTACTTTCAATAGCTTCAATATTTTCCACTATTTGAGTGGCCTTGGGCAAGTGTTTTTCTTTTTTGAGTTACAGGTGTCCTTACCTGTAAAATGAGGGGAAGTTAAAGTAGACTCAATCAGAAGAAGGTAAGAACACGGTGACTGGGAATGAAGACTGGTATCAGGTGGTAAGGATTTGAGTGCCGGCTCCTCTGAAAGTTACTGTCTCAAAACTGCACTGTCCCATCAGTAAAATGGAGACGATAAACAGTACCTGCCTACTAGGATTTTTCTGAAGATTCAGTGAAATAATGCATGTACATTCTTAGTACAGAATAATACAGGACAGTATATAATATGTGCTCAATAAAACTTGGTTCGTGCAGTCGTTTCCATTTTTCTGCAATTCAGGACAACATGCCATGACCCCCAGTTTTCCCATCTGTAAAATGGGGACCGGGACTATATGGTCTCAAAGAACCTTCATGTTTGACATTCTCTGGGGCTACAGGTATCTAAGGCAATGCCTCTTCCCAGGGAGCTGTGGAATCCACCCAAAACTCAGAGTCGGAGAGCCCAGCCAGCTGCTGTTACACAGCTTGGAAGCCACATCTCCTGGCACGTGTCCCCTTCACACTGTCAGCAAACCCGGCCTTTGAAGCAACTGTAAGTGATGTATCCATGCAGGATGGAGAGTCAGCAAGTGCGGGCGCCATGTTCTCCTCTATGGTTACCCAACTCCGTCCTCTGACTTAGCACATTCCTGGGTCATTTCAGGACACAAAGAACGTTTCAGAGGAAAGAGAGGACAGCTCTCCCCCTTCCTTCCTAAATATACATTCTACTCCACGTTGTAATTACTCTCCTTTCGGTCCAAAATATTTAGCAGAAACATTTGAGAAGCAGGCAAGCACCTGCCACAAAGCAGTGTCACATGAGGCCTTTACGGCTCAGAGTCCCCTGATATCAGACGACATACTCTCTCCTGCACAAAAGCGGCATCTGGGTAATTAGAATCAGACTCTGCTGCAGAGTTTGAGAAAAACTTGCTGAACAAAATGTTATAATGCAGCTTCCTCTCTTCCCCCATCTCCTAAGACCAGCTCAATGAAAAGACTTGTCCAATAAGAAGACTTAACCATTTCCTCATTAGCCAGTCTTTCACCCATTCAGGCCAAATTGGTATTTGATGCAACAGGGAAATGTGTCGAGTACATTATTAATCAGGCTCAGCAAAGGAAAGGTCATGGGGGTTACTGGCACAATTACGGGATATGGGCAACAGGCCAATGAGAGAGCGTGTCGGGGAGGAGGAGAAATCGATGGCAATGAAATTATGGAGGGTTATGAATAGTTGGAGGCAACTGAAAGGCTGACATTTTGCCCCAACTGGACATGTTGCAAGGCTTCTATCTTCAACTGTTTTCAACTGCTTATTATTGTTACGGGGAAAACTTCTTGGCTCCAAGGCCACCAGTACAGAGCAGTGAACCCCAGAAGGCTACAACCTGGTCTTGGGAACAAAAACCACTCGATGCAAAAAAATTCAATTGGAAATGTATCAGACTGGTTAGAGCTCCAACACGGAAAAAGATGTCAAGGTGCCCACCGAAGGAAACGAGGCTTGTTATCTTTCGATTTCCTCTGCAGCTGCTCAATATTCTCAACAGCCTCGGGGGGACATGGGTTTCCAAAAGACTTTTCCAGATAAAGGATGCTGGGGTATGGAAATGGCCTCCCAACTGCCTTAACTGGGCATTGATTCTTTAGAATCGATGTGCATTTAATTCTACAATAAAATGGTAGTGAACCATCCAGAAGATCTCCCTAGGGCACGGCTCAAAGAAAATCTCTGCGGAAGTCCCAAAAGTTTGCAAAGGATGTTGCACCAGAAATGAACCACACAGCGTTAAAACCCTCAATCCCTGTACATAGGCGTGGCTATGGAGAAAGGAATCAGTAAACTAGAACGACAGAGAGGATTATCCATCGAGTTTATCAAACAGAGTGGACCAGGCAGAAATGAAGTTGTGGTCGTTTTATAAAGGTTTTTAGATTATTAATCTGAATCATCAATGAAAGTTTTCATTAAGTTGCACCCTAGGAATTGATTTGCAATGGGCCGTTCCAATGTGCTATGCAAACTTGCTGTAGAAAATTAGTCATCCTAGACTCCCCGAAGAATACAGACATGACATCCGGGCATCTGTTAAGTTTGCTCAAAAACATATGCGAGCCTTTTTTTAAAGAACCATAATTACATCCTGCTGAAACCTCCAAGGACCCAGCTAACTGCCTTTGTATTACAACATCCATTTCCCACTTAGGCAGACGCGGCTCTGCTATTTAGATGTGCGTTGCAGTCCGCTCGCTCGCTCCTCTAGCACGCTTTCTTGGCCAGAGGCTACAAATGGTCAAGTCTTTCCAAGTTCAGAAGACCAGACTTGGAAGAAGCAAGAGCCATAGGATGGTGTGTGTACACCATCCTTTGTCAAAATGCAAGCAGGAATCTCAGGCTAAGAGGGCCCTTAGCTTTAATCCAGGCCAAGTCTCTCATTTTCAAATGGGTATTTGTTCTGGTGGGTTCTGGTGGACCCCTGAACACCAGAGGGGGAAGGGACAGCCCCAATGTCACACAGCTCGAATACGAAAGTCCGTGGTAGAGCAATGAAAAGATTAGGGTCTAGGGTAAGACAGACAACAAATCCACGCACTAATATTTACTTGCTGTGGCACTCTGAACACAGCGCTTCACCTCCCGAAGTCTCAGGTCCTTCATTTACAAATGGACACTGTAACAGTGCCTGGGATGTAATAAGTGTCCACGGAACATTAGCTGTGAGTATCCTTCTCACTTTCACAAACCGGGCCTTATGTAATCCTCCGATCGATCTTACGAGGGGGGAAAAGCTGGAATTACCAGCCTTACCATGTAGATAAGAAAACTGAGGCTCACAGTAGTAAAACACCTCTTCTGAGAATACACACACCCCTGGCCTGGTTCCTTACAATCCTGCTGAAGTGCCTGGGGCGGGGGCGGGGCTTGGCCCCACTCAGTGTGCCACCAGTTTTCAGAGATGAACCAGGAGGCTTGCCTTGGAAGGAGGAAGCTTGCTTGTTTGGGTCTCTGAGAGTAAATTATCATGGCCGCCATTCTCAGGGCTTCAAATCCTGCAGGGGCTCTGGGTCTGAGCAGTTCTTTTCTGCCCCGGGGAAGGGAAGAGAGCAGCTGTATCTCCAAACCTGCTCCTGGACGTTGGGGGCTTGTGTATTCTGGGAGGGGGCATACCCTTCAGGATTCTACTGCATATTTTAAAGCTGACATCAGGGTACTTCTCAAAGCTCCATCAGCCTGCCCTCCTGACCCCTAAATCTGGCCTTTGGGAAAAATCTAATTACCTATACTGAGTGACACCAGAGCCATGTGCGTGATAAAGTTACGTACAGTCACTTGGTGATTATGTGTCCTGATGGAAGGAGAAATGCATTGAATGAATGCATGAGTGAATGAATGAATGAATGCTCATCAGGGTTATTTATGCTAAGCTCTGGAGTGCAATACGGTGGTGTCTCCATTACTGCATCTTCTGGGAACTCGGCCCCTGCAAGGATGTTAGCCGAGGAAAACACCACGAGAAAGCTGCAGGGGCTTTCTAACCACAGACCCTAGATATCGGGGTTTCCAGTCCTTAAAGCCAATGATGGCAGACACACAGCTCCGGCAGTATGGGTTACTGGGAGGGAGACTTCCCCGGAGGGAGACTGGCCCAGAGGGAGGCAGAGAAAGTCTCCAAGGGCAGGTGGGCTGAAGGTCTGCCATCTTGTTTAACAGCACCTGTGGCAGCCTTTCTAAAAAAGCTGCCATCATGATCAGTACCCCATACCCTTGCTATGTGTTCATTCACTAATTCATTCACTGTAGGACTAGTTCTTAGAGAAGCTACAATGGGCCAGACATGAAGGCAGAAATACAAGAACAAGTAAGACTTGGCCTAAATCCTTGAAGAGCAGTGGGGACAGACAGGGAAAGAGCTGTCCACAATGAAGTGTGAGAGGCCTACCACAGAGTTCAGCTCCGGGGGCCCTGGAAGCACAGAAGAGGCGTCCCTAACCAGCCAGGGAGAAGGTGGTCATGGAAGGCTTCCCACCAGGTGACCCTTGATCTGAATTTTCAAGGAGGACAATCTAGCACAGTCAGCAGGTGGTTGTTCTTGACAGAGGGGAAAGCGTGTGCCAACGCAGAGGGAGTGAGAAGATCCCGAGGGGTCAGGAAATGACGAACAGTGCTGTGTGACAAGGACTGAGGGCCTGGCCCTGGGTCATGCTGGGCCTGACGATCCTGGGCCTCGGTGTTCTTGTGTGCACGATGATAACTCTAAAGACTCAACTATCAAGGCAGGATCCAACAAGATGCTCTAGATGGTGCCCCAAACAGAAAGTGCATAGCTGATGTAAGTTTAATACACCTGCCATGTACAGAGCTCTTGCTATGCACTGGACGGTCTCAGTGTTCTCTGAAAAGTGCTATTCTCCCCATTTCATGGATAAAGGAACAGGCTCAGAGACCAGAAGTGGGTTGCACACAGTCCCATCCTAAGGACTGGATTCAGGATTTCATATGGGGTCTCCATCTCTTCCCAGACCATCCCTCTGCCTCCCATCCACCATCAGCAGCTCCAGCAGGTGCATCCCAGAGACCCGAAGCCTTTCCTCGACTGAGCACCCACCTCCTTGCCTGCACAGGGGCTCCTGGCTCACCCCTGCAAAACTGACCGGGAAACTGCAGAAAGGCAGCCCTGCCAGGAGAAAGGCACTGGAAGAGCAGCCTTGGCTCCCCTAAAGTGAGAGGAGGCAGTTCACAGCCCTCCCTTCCCCTGACCACCCAGAGCTTCAGACCTAGAAGGGCACCACGGCGCGTGCACCATTCCTGGTTGCTGCTGCTGCCTCTCTGTGAGGCCAGCACCGGGCTCACCAGAGTCTCCTGACATCATGCCCACTGGTAACGCAACCGCTGAAGACTGCTCCCTTCTCGCCCCTTGTGGGCCCATCATGCCGGCACAGGGGAGAGGTCAGCTCCTGGGGGAAGGGGCCAGGTGGGGGTCTTTTCAGCGGCTGCTGAAAGGAGAGATCATTTTAGTCACTGACATCTCCCACAGGACTCCCCCACTCCCAGCGCTGCTCCTAATTCTTCTCCAGCTGCCTCAAGAAGAAGACCCGCTTCACTTCACACTAAAAAAACAAGCCTGGCTCTCCCTTTTGGGCTCATGCTCTGCATTAGCTGGCCAAGAGCCGAAGCAGGCTTGGTCAGGTGCTTTTTCCTCTAAGAAGATAAACACTCATGAATAAACCCTTTATTTAATCACTGGCACGTGCCCTCTGCAAAACAGGTGTAAGTACCAGCCAAACACTAAATTCATTTAAATACAATTCTAAGAGGGCAGACATAAGGGAACACATGAAATTTACAACCCATTTAAATCCATTGGGTGTTTATGGAGTGTGGCTGTAAGGTTAGCCCATGATCGACTCTGGAGGGTAAAAACAAATACGAGACTCAGTCTCTGCTCTTCGGCATCCCACGCTCTAATTGGGAACACAACTACCGTTATTCCCACTATCACTGCCCCCGGTTGGTGTTTCCTGAACATTACTGTCTACTGGGCACCTGCTAAATATCCTTGTTATCTCACTTGATCCTCACACTAAGGCCAGGATATGGCAGCTCTTGTTTTTTCCCACTGAACAAAGAAGGAAGCCAAGGCAGAGACGTGAAGTCACTTTGTGAAGGCCACGGAGCCTGGGTTTTCATTGTTCGACTCCACAGCCCATGCTCTGAACCCACAAGTGATTCAATCAATAATGTATCAAGTAGGAAAAAGAGACAGAGTTGACTAGTCAGAGAAGAAAGAGCAAGAGAGAAGAGATATAGGGGGAGTTTCAGATGGACAGAAACATGAGGTGAATCTTGGAGAGCGGCCAGGGGTGGCTGGTTGGAGAAAAAGGGCAGGAAAAAGTGAAAGTGGACAGATAGCACCTCTGTTTCCACGAGGAAAGCCAGTCCTGTCCAAGAGGCCTCAGACACAAGTGACATCTCTGTATCTTACGTCTTCCATAACCATGGAAACTGTGCTCTAGACACACCTGAAAAGGTGCCTCAGATAGGATCACTTCTAGTACATTCTTTCCAAAAGAGGGAGAGAGGCGAACTTCTTGCCCTCAAAAGGAAGCTCAGGGGTGCTTAATGACAAAATTTTGCCCAGAGACCTTCCTATGAAAGGTGGTTAAAAAGCCAAAATACTGCTGTGTGAGTAAACCTTGCTTCTCATATTAAGCAAATTCCTGAACACTAACAAGAGATCCCAACTTTCTAAAGTTCTTGGAGTAAAGGAACTCTACGATGGCATCTTTAAGCGAACCTCTCTTCTCTACAGTGGAAAACAGGTCCTTAACTCCCGCGCCTTGGGAAGCAAGATGTCTGTGGGCGAACGCTTCGTTGTTACCGCTGTGGTAGCATCTGTCTGTTCCAGGGCCCTGGGCCTACCGTGCAGCCCTATAGTCAACACAGGCTGACTGCCCACCCGGGCTCTGGGTGTACACTGTGGGGGACACAACAGGCTAATAGTCGCTGAAGACCCACTCACACACCACTAGAATCCAAGCTGGAAGCCAGACACAGACAGGGTACCACTGGCTGCTTTGAGAAAACTAGGCAAGGAGGCTCAGTTGGAGAGGATGAAGTCTGGCCATGCGTCTGAGAAATAAGCAGGTAGGCAACCCTCTTCCAGGAAGTAGGGCTTCCTGTCATGGTGGGGGGGGGGGGGGGGCAGTAATGGTAGAGTACATTTGTTTTTAAAGCTAATGTTTCTATGATACTGTGATTGGGGCTCCTGGCAGAGAGCTTCAAAAACCCTTGGAATTCCCTGGCAGAGGGGAGGGAAGTGTGTTGTCCTTTGGTATATCTGGGTAATCACCTAATGAGATGCTAATGAGATGACTCTTGGGGTGCGGAAGCCTAGGTAGCTTTAGTATAGGACTGGTTGCCAGAGAAACCAACTGTGTGATTAGAGGGTTGGAACTTTTAGCACCCTGCCCTCCAACCTCCAGGAAGAGGAGAGGAGCTTGGAGACGGAGTTCATCCCCAACAGTCAATGATTTAGTCAACTGTGCCTATTTAATGGAATCACCATTAAAACCCCTAAAACATGAGTTGGTGAACACATTGAGGTGATGGGATGGTCCACACCCAGAAAAGGCATGGAGGCTCCACCCCCCCTTTCATATACTTTACCTTATGCATCTCTTCCATTTGGCTGTTGTATCCTTTATAATAAACCGATAATAGTAAACTGTCTTCCTGAATTTTTCAAGCTTTTCCAGCAAATTATCAAACCCTTGGAGAGGGTCACGGGAACCCTATAATTTATAGCTGGGTGCTGAGAAGTTCGAGAGGTCTGGACTTGCACTTGGCATGTGAGGCGGGGCAGTCTTGTGGGACGGAGCCCTAAATTTGTGAGGTCTGACACTAACTCCAGGTAGATGATGTCAGAATTCAACTGAACTGTAGGACACCCAGCTGCTATCAGAAAATTGGTTAATATGTGTGTGGGGCGGGGGGAACCTAGGGTCAAAAAAACAACCACCACATTTGGTGTTCTGTGGGTATGGGGCACCTGGGTGGCTCAGTTAGTTGAGCATCCAACTTTGGCTCAGGTCATGATCTCACGGTCTGTGAGTTTGAGCCCCACATCGGGCTCTATGCCGACAGCTCAGAGTCTGGAGCCTGCTTTGGATTCTGTTTCTCCCCCTTTCTATGCTCCTCCCCCACTGGTGCTCTGCCTCTCTCTCTCTCTCTCAAAAATAAATATTAATTTTTTTTAAATAAAAAAAGAAGCGATCTGGGGGTAGAAACAGATCACATATACACCTGGGTTTGAATTTCTGCTTCATCATACCCTGGCTGTGGGAAAACTGGGGGAAACTGCCCCATCTAAGTGTTCTCATCTGTTAAGTGTGGATGACAGCAATAATAATGCCCACATCATTCAAACTGTTGAGTAGATTATACCAGAAAATGATCTCTGGTATATACAGAACATGCTCAAACATTAATTGTCAAATGTCTGGATGACTGGATGGATGAATGAATGAATGAATGAATGAATAACAGCTAATACTTTGATAGCATTTAATAAGTGCAGTGCACTTTTCTAACTTATCAACTTGTTTAGTTTTCCAAAGAGCCCTTGAAGGTTGTTATTATCCCCATTTTACAGAAGAGAAAACTGAGGCACAGAGAAGTTAAGTAGGCCACTTCAAGGGAGTGGTGAATTTGAGTTTCAACCTCAGGTCTGGCTACAAAGACTGTGTTCTACCCCACGAGGAGGCTTTACACAGGGTTTGGTATATGCTGAGTGTCCAACATCTGGGAGGTGTCATTGGTGCTGTTACATGGCTATTTATGTTCAGGGCAGTGTTTCCCGAACTGAGGTCGGCATATCCCTGGAGGCATACACAACATTATTCTAGGTAGTGCATTCATGAACTTTTAAAAAATGTCATGGCCATGATTTTATTTTAATGTATTTTAGAAAGGAAAAATAAGCAGCCCATCAAATCCAGGATTTCACTGATATTATCCTTGTGACAAGGCTAAATCCTTTTCAAGTGAGTCAATTTAAAGACATATGGAGTAATAATATGACAGAAATCAGGTTAGTGGTATATTAATGTCTGATTATGAATGGTATTTGTCGGAAAGGGGCACAGGCTTTGAAGTCATGCAGACAGAGCTGGCTTCAACACCCAGGTCTGCTCCTTTCAGCTGTTGAACCATGGAAAAGTTATCTAACTTCTCTGAGGCTTTATTTCCCTATCTGTAAAATGGGCACGATGGCATCCCCTCTCACGTGTTGACGAAGTGAGGATTCAAGGTAATACTGTTCTGAAAGCAGCCTGCACCCCAGTGCCCCGGCAATGGCCACTCCGGCCATCCCTCACCCTCCCATTGCCCCCAGTCATGTCCCCATCACTTCTACCCCATCCTCCTTAATCTGGCTGAGATCCGTGATCAATTGTTGGGCACCATTCTGTGGGCCCAGGGATTCTCCTCACAACTCGACTCCAGGGGGTGACTCCCCTCTGCCTCCTCAGTTGTGTTGATAATAAGATTTGGAGACTCCATAGGAATCCAAATGGGAAGATACTCCAGAGACACGGGCAGAAATTAGATTTTCCTCAATTACTGTAGGCAAGGCGCTTCATGTCATCCTGGTAATGCAAACTGCCTATTTGCTGTTTCCCTCTTTACAGTCCTACCCTGGCCCTGCCAGCGATTGATGGCCACGGGAAAAGAGAGAGCATGCACCCAGCACTCCCATTTTCAAGCACCCTTGATCTCAATCAGCAGAATAAGCTGGCTCCCCAGGCTTAGGGTAATAGCCCGAGGATTGTGGACGGTGGCCAGGGAGGGAGACACATCACAGCTGGGATCTTTGCCTTGCCTGACCAACAAAAAGGATGCCCCAAAGGGACCCACAGAGCAAATATCAGCAAAACGTCGGACCAAGGAGTCAAAGAATCTCACGCCAGTCCAGCGGGAACAGAGGGCCGGGGAAAGTCAGGACGCACCCTGTCACAGCCATTACTCCAGGTGACGGGCTGGGACTGGAACCCAAGACCTCTCAAAAGTGTGGCCTTTCTTCAGACTTCTGTAGACCGGGAATGGTGGTCCCAAAGCAGACCCTCTACGACCTCAATGACAAAGTGCAATTCCTCATGGCTTAGCCTGAGCTCAGAGACAGATGAAGGAGAATTCACTCTTGGTCAGCACCAACGCAATATACCTGGTGCTATGCTAAGTATTTTATACACATGATCTCATTTAATATCAACCCTACAAGGTAGAAACTATTAGGGCCCACTTTTTATAGACAAGGTAGTGAGGCTCAAAATGCTGAGAAATTGGCCCAAGATCAAAAAGTCAGTGCCTTCTGAGGCAGGGATTCAAACCCAGACTGTTCAAATTGCCACTTTCCTAATTGCCACAATCGTACCATACAGCTTCCCGTTTTCCACTGTGGAAAGCTCTATCTTCCCTGGTAGATCCCGTTTGTCAATTTTAGGACCTAAGTAGGTATTTGTTTCACTATCCATTTAATGCCCGGTTGCTCTGTCAGGCTGTGTGCTTTGTGAGGGCAGGGACAGTCCAGGGAGAAAGACGAACGTTCAGCAGATGATTATGTCACTCCCCTGACCATCCACCCCAGAGTGCCTTCTGCCCTTCAGCCTCCTCTTTCTGCCAAACTGTATCCAATGGCACAGAGATGTGAACCACTGCGGGTCGGTTCCTGTCGCCTCCTAGAGAGCTCTCCCCTCAGAGGCTGTGTACCATGTGACCCTGCCTCACCAAAGCCATCGTTGATTGGCCCAGGAACAGACACAGACCTCACGAGTAGCCAATCTAGAGGCTAATCTACCTCTCCGGGTTTGCTTCTAAGATGGACAAGTTGAGATGGGTCCATCAGATGATCTCATGACTCTGAACTAAGAAACACAGAGGGAAGTTCTCAGTGGAAAATGATATTGAGAGAGAGAGGTGATGATGATGGGTAGAGGTGATCAGGGTCAGCCTTGAAGTTAGGAGGGAAGAGAGAGAAGCTGTAGAGAGCAGTAGAGGAAAAGCGTCAGGAAGAAGAGAAAAGAATGGATGTACTAAGAGAGGCCGAGAAGCGACGTGACAGCCAAGGAGGAATGAATGGCCAAGACCTGGAGCTGCCTTATTTCCTGCCCTTCCTTGAAGACTGGTTCCTGAAATTTCTCTGGGTTCCTAAGCACATATGTCCTTTCTACTAACAAACAAATAAATTTCTTTTTTTCCCTAAGGAAACTTGAGTAACACCTATGCAATTACATAAAAATCCTTTTCCCCCAAGCCATTCCTGATTTTGGTGTTAACAGAAGTGGCCACAGGTTTTAAACCATTTGTGAAAGCATTTCTTGAACTTCAGTGAATGTTAGAATCACTGGGATACATTTAAAATGCAACTTCCTTAGCCCTAACCCCAAATATTCTAATTTAGTGGGTATGGATCTGAGCTGCTTTTTCAAGTAATTCTGATGCAAATGCTCAGGAACCAAACTTTAACAAACCTTGCATCTAATTACTTTTTGTCAATTGTATTATTTCTTTTTAAGGAAGAAGTATTTTGTTGTTGCTGTTGTTTATTCATTTTTGAGAGACTGAGACAGAGCAAGAGCAGGGGAGGAGCAAAGAGAAAGGGAGACACAGAATCTGAAACAGGCTCCAGGCTCTGAGCTGCCAGCAAAGAGCCCAATGCGGGGTTCAAACTCAAGAACTGTGAGATCATGACCTGAGCCAAAGTCGGACGCTTAACCAAGTGAGCCACCCAGGAGCCCCTGTCAATTGTATTATTGTATTCTGGCAAGTGGAGTAACTATTAACCATCACACATGACAACACACTTTGCTCAGGAAAGGTCTATGTGATTCCAGGGTGTATTAGTCAGCTTTTGCTGCATAACAAACAACCAAAAAAAAAAAAAAATCTCAGTGCTGTATAAAAATAAGCATTTATTTCCCACTCACAGGTCTGCATGTTTGCTAGAGTAATTCTGCTTCAGATCTGGTCATGTGTTTCTGAGGCCCAGAATGGAAAGGCAGCAGCTAGTTGGGCCATGTTCTTTTCACAATGGAAGTCAAAAGCTCCCAGAAGGGCAAGTGGAAACACGTGATGCCTCTCAAGGCCTACATTTGGAGCTAGCACACTGAGTTTCCATCCACGCTCCACTAGTCAAGCAGGTCACCGTCTACGTCTAACATCAGTGGGGCAGGAAAGTACCTTCCTCTCACGAGGGTAGGTGGGGGGAAATGACTATTTGTAGAATAATAACCTAATTCACAACAAGGAGTATGCAATCTAAAGGTGTTGCTTTGATCAGCAAGGTCATTGGGTCATACTAGGGTCAAACCACCCTGGCTGACATTCAAAGGACCAACCCTAATCAGCACCTCTTGCACAAAGCTGTTTCTCTTTAATGTCTTCCCATTGCCTTGCAAGAATCACCTGAAGCAATAACGCCATAAGCCTCCCATTATATGCCCTCTCTTCTAGACAAAAGGGGCCCAGGTATTTCTAATCAATGGCTGTATCGTCAGTCTCCATTTGAGAACATTTCATGGGCTTCAACAGGGGACTGTGTCCCTCCTTAACCCCTCATTCCTTGTTCTCATAATCTGTCCCCCTGTGCTGCAATATGTAAGGGCATATTTTGCACTGATGTATTTAGTACATCCCCTTTCGAGGGCATCTGAACCACTATCCTTGCCTCTAACCTCACCTCTAAATGATCAACTCATGCAGACATCAATGAAGTGACCTTCCAGGTCACCTGTCACCACGGACCCATGGAAACTCAAAGGGAAGAAGATACATCTCTGCTGGGGGCAGCTTGGGGGAGGGGGTGGATAATAGATTCACAATAATAAAACTAGGTCTTCACAGTTAAGACACCCCATACACATAAAGACACACAAACGCAGGACATTCGCCTCTAAGCAGTCCCTCCAGGTACTCGCCAATCACAAAACCAAAGACAATGAAAACCTTCTCCTTTCTAACATGCTCTATGTCACCAAGTCCAGGAGAGAGTCAGAGAACAGTCCCAACTTTCCCTGTTTACCTGCCCCCCCAACCCATTCAGAACGTTGACTCTCATTCACTTATTCATCCATTCATTCAACAAATACTTACTGATCACCTACTATGTGCCAAACAATGTAGTATGTGTTAGGAACATAGAAACGAAGCTGAGTGGCTAGGGGAGAAAGACTTTATGCAGTGGGTTAAATTCAGGCTGACACAAGTGAGATGCACGAGATGGAAGAACTAGACTTCTTTGTTATACCCGTTACCTTCGTGAAGATTTTCCCATGTCTTTAAGGATGTTTGCTTATTGTGTCTTTAATTATATCAGTGAAAAAACAGAAATATTTTACCTTAAACTTAGAATCACATACTCCTCCCGCAAGGACACCTCTAAGACACCCAGCACGGGGGTGCTGGAGGAACCTCACTCACCCACCTAAGAAACTTGCAAACACCTGGGTTCTGAACATAAAGGCACTATGTTCCCAGATGTCCAGATTGGTACTTCTGTGAGAACCTCACGAGAGATGAAAGACATAGGACCCTGCCACTTGTAATTGAGACGCTGACTCCTCTCCCTCAAGTCCCACTGTGATCCCAAAGGTTCAAGGGAGCGTGGATGTAGGAAATGGACAAGGCTCTGTGTAACCTTGTTTGTACTTACTCAGCTTTGCCAAGGGAGAAATCCCCACATACACCCAAATCTACTTCTCAAACGCCCCTCCAATGCATACAGTTACACAGCTCTGGCCCATTCCCCAAATGACTCTGTGGAACCACCTTGCTCTGGCCCCACCAGCCACCTGCCCCCACCCTAATCTTTGCTTCCGCTCCCCCTCCCCCCCATCCCACACGAATGGAACACGCACACGAAGCTTCAGTTGCTCCCTCCTCTCCTTGGAAGAAGCTGCATTATACACACATCCACTCTTGGTCTGCCATCCACATCTTGTCCCGTTTCTCTTCCCAACCCCCACGCCCCTCTCTCTCTAATTATCCCAAAGAGAAGGAAGATTAAAAATTAATGCCCTGAGGATGGGAGTCAGAGATGTCATTATTTTGATTCAAACTGCAGGCATGGAAAAATCTGATCTAAGCTTTAAGAGCAAAGTAACAGAGGACAGGATTGGGAAAACCCTGATTAATTGGAACGCACCTCTACATAACCAGACTTTTTTCCCCGGGCACTGAGGTTTTAAAGGATGCCACAAAGTGTAATGAACGAAATTCATAAAATATATTCACAGAGAAAATGCACTTTGCATGGGGGTGTTCTGGAATCATACAAAAGGTTTAGCCTAACTCAAATATGCCAGGTTCCTGTAAACTGTAATTTAACGTGTGGAATGATGAGGTCAAGGTAGTTCCCACAGGAGTGCTACACAAAGGAAGATTTTGTTGTTTTCACGGACGGTACTCTAAAGCGAAAAGCAGACTTTCTTTTAGGAAGATGTGCAATAACAAAAGTTTGAACTAGAAGGAATGTTATGTGACCTTCATTTAGCCAGAAAAGTAAACTCGAATGAACTAGCAGCAATCACCCAACCTCCCCCACCCCCATCTTATGCTCCAAATGTGCCACTTAAAGGATTTTGCCAAATGAGCAAAGAGAAACATATGAGGAGAATTATAAGAGCTATCATTTAATACTTAAATATGTGCTAAGTGCTGCGTTAAATACTTCAAGTGTATTATATCTCATAATCCTCACCAAAGGTTTTATTATTATCACCCTAATTTTCAAGGTGAAGAAGCACAGCCTGAAAGGATGACTACATCAGCCAATGTAACAAGGACCCAAGGTTGTGTTATTAACAAATACCAAACAACCTAGGTAACGTTGCCATTTGTCCCCTCCTGTTAAAACCACACTTTTGAAAGTTTAAGAAAGGCATGAACGTGAAACAGTACAGACCAACGGTGAAAAGTGAAGTTTAACGAGATCAGGTCAGTAAAAGGGCTTTCACAAATATGCCAACCCCAGGTACCTACATCGGATACCAGCTGGAGAGCTGGCTGTGTGAATCTTGCACATAAATAAGAATGGCCACCTACGAGGTGCCTGCATTATCATTCATCTAGCTCCCAACTTAACTTTACCAGCATCTTTAAAATTAAGTCCAAAAAATGCCAAGTCTTCTTTCCCACTGAAAAATTAAACATCAGCATTCATTCTGCTGACTGAAGAAGGCAATTTCCTTCCCTGGAAAATGACCCTAAACTTGAAGGCCAGGGGGAAGGGCAAGAAATCTTTGCCCTTACCTGGTCCGTGACCTTGGATGGGTCAGTTCACTTGCTCATGCCTCGCTTACTTCATCTGCCAAATGGGGGTGGTATCAACAGCTGTGTTAGGACAATGTGGGAGATTACAGTGCACCCAGAATGCATTAGAGAGTCGTGATCCAAGTGCCACTGGGCTAATAGACACCTTCCTACCAGATGCAGAAGGGAGGCTCTAAGCCTTGGGATCCATGTCACCGAGGGCAGGAGTGAACCACATCTAGCCGCTGGTCAAATTCGATTCCTCCGATTCTATCCCCCTGTGTCTGTGCTCATTTTCCCCTTCCCTGTGCCCCAGCCCCAGAGCAGAAACACGCCACCAGGTGCCTACATTACTCCTGCGGCCTCCTAACTGGTCTCTTTGATCCCAGGCCCTCTCACCTACACTGCTACCCTCACCCTTTCTGATCTGCCTCAGTTTACCCTAAAATCTTCCCAAGCACCACTTTCACCCAGTCCCTAATTCTGCAGCCTGCGGGGATTTCTCCATGCCTATAGGATAAAATGCCAGCTGTTTACATGGGCTGTCCCATCTCGCCATTCTCTTTCCTCAACCTTTTTGCTCATGCAATGGCTCACCAAACCAATATTTACTAAATATGCACCAGGCATCAGGCAGTGTGTCAGATGCTAGGGAACAGATTAGTACCTGTCCTCAGGGAGCTTACAGTCAGGGTTGTTGCAGGCAAAATACCTTTAGCCAGCTTTCTCTCGCTCTCTGTCTCTGTACACCAGTGTCTTAGCTTCCTAGGGCAACCATAACAAAATACCACTAACTGGGTGGCTAAAACAGAAGTCTATTGTCTCACAGTTCTGGTGGCTGGAAGTCCAACATCACGGTGTCAGCAGGTTGGCTTCTCCTGAGGCCTCTCTCCTCGGCCTGCAGACAGGTGCCTTCTTGCTACACCCTCACACGGCCTTTCCTCTGTGCACATCCACCCCTGCTGTCTCTTCCTCTTATGCCCTCGTTTAGTCTTAATTACCTCTTTAAAGGCCATGTCTCCAAACCCAGCCACACGGGGGGTAAGGACTTCACATATGACTTTGGGGGGGGGACACGATTCAGTGCAGCACGGGACCTGCTTATGTAGTCCTTCCTCCAGTCTGCTTCTCACTAGGGAAGCCCCCCGCCCCGACCTCTCCAAACCAGACACGTCCCAAATGTCACTGCTGGTTGAACGGACTCCTCCAAGACACTGAAAGTGCTAAGAGATTGGGGACAGTATCTGAGCTCATCATTCTGACCCCAGTGCTCCATGCTGTGGCTGGCTGGCATGTAGTAGGTCCTCAATAAATAATAAATGACCTACATGGGATGGATGGATGAATGAATGAGACTGATCTCGTCTTGTGTCACATTCTCTCCTTTGAAACGAAGGCAGGGAGTTGGCCATGACCCCTTTGCTATCCCCTCTCCTCCTCTCCCTGAATAGGG
Source organism: Crocuta crocuta (assembly GCF_008692635.1). NCBI lineage: Eukaryota > Metazoa > Chordata > Mammalia > Carnivora > Hyaenidae > Crocuta > Crocuta crocuta. Next base: position 1,507,871 of record NW_027529526.1, read on the forward strand.
CCTCAAAACTTACTGAACTGAGTTATATCTGGCTGCCGTCTTTTTCTACCCTTCTTCACTGACACATGAAATGTGGCGTGGTAGGTCTTCGGTGTCCGTCCTGAGAGTACTTGGTGCCCACCCCCTCCATTTATGCCAGGAAGCCAGGCAGGCCTTCCAGGAGGGGGCTGTCAGGAGGCAGACCAACATGGAACTGTGGCTCCCTCAGGCTCCAAAGCCACAACGGCCGCACACCAGCCCAGGCTGAAGACTAAGCATTTCAGCTCATCTGGAAAGAGCTCCAGGCCCTGCATCCTCACCGAATGCGTGAGCATCCGCCTGTCCACAGTCCTGTCCACACTGTCAGCACCTCAGAGCTCTGATCACTGGGGCAGAGGAGAATTCTTCTAATGCTGCTCAGCCTCATTACAGCCTTTGACCAACCATGAGGAGGGTGGGGTGGCTTGCAGTGCTGATGTGATGAATCATGGACATAGTTCCCAAATGAACAAACGCCTGTATGGAGTCACAAAGGCCAGTCCTGCTATGGAGTGTACGTGTGTGTGCACACACCCGTGTATATACATGTGTATGACTGCAACGAAGTTGGTAGAAACTATTCTTAAAGTAAAATCTGGTTTAAAAAATTTAGAGAGAGAAGCCTAATGGCAAGGTAAAATGAGAGTGAGGCGCTAGAGTCCAAGGGCTTGGAGAGCCCCTTAATCACAGCTTTCGTATCTGTAAAATGGGTTAATAATATCTACATCAAGATCTAGGTGAGATAAAGCAAAAGGGGTGCCGAGTACACTTTGTGGTACGTAGCAATTGTTCAACATGTCAATTACTTTCCCTAGCCTGAGCCTATTAACCTAATTTCTCGATCCTTTCTGAAAAATTCACTAAATTTAATCATGTGTGCTTGGGAAATGACCTTCAACTATGTGTGTCTTGATTTCCATCTTTGTCTGAAAATAAACGACACCTGCTTGGGCCCGCTGGTGCAAACCAAGTAAATGAGCACATCTGCGGAGATAAACAATCAGAATATGTCATGACGTCAAACCCCCTCCAAGCTCCCTCCAGCCACTGAGGTGCCAAAGCTTAGAAATATCATAGATTCACCTCCCGCCCCCCACCCGCTTCCATTGGTCTGGTGACTAGAGTAGCCATGAACCCAAACTCTCCTGCTTCTTCCTTCAAAATGTTGCTTCACTGGTGCACCTGGGTGGCTCAGTCAGTTAAGCGTCTGACTTTGGCTCAGGTCATGATCTCATGGTTTATCAGTTCGAGCCCCGCATTGGGCTCTGTGCTGACAGCTCAGAGCCTGGAGCCTGCTTCACATTCTGTGTCTCCCCTTCTCTCTGCCCCTCCCCTGCTTATGTTCTCTCTCTCTATAATAAACATTAAGAATTTTTTTAAAAAAACATTGCTTCACTATACCCGTTTCTACTATTCCACTCACCAGAACCAATCTAGCCTCCTTTAATCAAACCTATCAATCACTGCACAGAACTCCTAACCATCTCTTTGAATCCTATCTCCCCCTCTTCTTTCTGTAAGAGTGGATATATTAAATCAGCCACTTTGAAAGAGCAGATGCACTTCAGGACCACAGGAAAAGAGGAACCCCAAAGCAACCATGTTCAACCAGCATCTGTTGGGGCCTACTATGTGCCAGGGGATGAAGAGATGGGTCAGGCGGTTCCCTTCTCCAATGAGTCAACAGTCCAGTGCAAGGGTGTGACATGTGGAAGAGCATCTTGGCCACGAAAACACATGGTGGACTATTAACTCTGGCGGCACTTGAGCAAGGCATAGGAACAGAAGGAGGATCCATTCTTTTATATAGATTTTTTTTTAAGTTTATTTATTTTGAGAAATAGCAAGTTTGTGAGCAGGGACAGGCAGAGAAACAGAGAGAAAATCCCAAGGAGGCTCCACACTGTCAGTGCAGAGCCCGACATGGGGCTCGAACCCACAAACCAAACCATGAGATCATGACCTGAGCCGAAATCAAGAGTCAGCTGCTTAAGCGACTGAGCCACCCAGGCGCCCTGCGGAGGATCCATTCCTCACAGAGGATGGAGGAGGGGCCTCGAGGGGGCGCCTTCCCAGTGGACACAGTGAGTAAGAGAAGTCTCAGGGCTGGGAGGAAATGGGCAGGTTGTTCAAGGAATAGCAATCAGAGTTTGGCAAGAAGACTGGGTAGGAGACAATGGTGACTCTGATGGTCATAGCAGTCCCCGCTCACTGATTACCTGCTACATGCCAGGCACGGTGCTAAGCACCTCCCAGCCTATGAGTAAATGCCAGTAAAGCTCAGGGACGTTACAGAACTTCTCCAGGTGTGAAGCTGAGGGCAGCAAGACTCCAATGAGATCCAAGCTTCTACCCATCACACCTCAGAAGCAGGGCACAGCGTAAAGTGCCAGGAGCTGAGGAAGGTGTCTTCTTTGGAGGATATGGTGGGGAAGTCATTAACTAGGTGACAATAGCTGGATTCCAGGAAGAGTAATCTGGCCAGGAGGGGAGGATGGATCAAAGAAGAAATGGAAACAAGAGAGCCAGCCAGGAGGCTATGCCACCAACCAGGCAAGAATTCTCGAATCCGAAACTCGGTAGTGAGATCAGAAAGAGGAAAAAGCGCAGCCATATACGTGGCGGCATAGGCGCAGCGTGCCTGACTGCNAGAAGCTGATAGGGCAGGAGAATAATATATTCCCCTCTGCAGGGCAGGATTCGGCAACCCGGAGCAGTGCAGCCAACCTTGGAGATTTTAATTACACTAAGCCCGAGTTCACCCTCTCCAAAGTCATTTTTTAAACACCGTCTCCAGGATGCTTTCATGCTGAGAAGCTGACAGCCAGGAGAATTCACACTAAACCATCTTTGTCACCACTCGGTCATCAAGTATCTTAAGAAGCCCTGAACAATTCTTATTTTACAGCGTTCATCCTCCGTGGGAAAGCTCCATCTGTGAAGGACAGACTTCTAAGGAGGAGTAGAGAAAAATCAATCAAAGAGTCATTCCCCTGACTGATCAGTAGGTGTCTGTCAGGGAAATTTTACTTCTCCCATCTATGGTAGTTAAGTGGGTTCTTACTGCACTGAACAATACTTACCTCGCTGAATTTCTGTCCATAGCAATTTGCAGCCCTGAGCCTCTCTGGATTTTCCCTGACAACAGCACAGAATTTAAATTTGACAAGTGCCGGGGAATGCACAGGACCTACTGCCCAGAGTGGTGCCAAGATGAGTCACCCGAGGGGAAGTCTGGACGACACCCATCAAAATGGCAGGATGAGAGTGGCGCGTGCACATCTACAATGAGCCATCTGATCGTCCCATGGTGAGCTGCTCCTTATCAGTGAGGTCTCCAGTCAAAAGACACTTCCTCGGGGAGGCGTCCCCTACACTCAGCTAACTCGCACCCTCTTGGGAGCAAGGAATTATCTATATCTCGATTGGTATGGTAGCTACACAGGTGTATAAAAGGTCTAGACGTTCATCGAGCTGTAAACTTAAGAAGCATGCACTTTCCCCATTGTAAGTCACACCTCTATTAAAAAGGAAATGAAAACTCTTTATAAATACAAAATCCACCCCTCCCTCACCCATTACACCACTATGTCCTATTTCCTTCCTTTAGAGCATAAACCATTGTCCGCAAGCAAATGATGTAGTTACTTGCCTGCTGCTGACTGTTCGGAGAGGCACTCCCCCAACATAGCCGTTCGTCACATGAGTTTATTTCAGTTTAAATAAACTAAATGAGAGTTAAAATTAAGGTCCACGGTCAACTAGCCACATCTCAATTGCTCCGCAGCCAGCTATGGCTAGGGGCTACTACGTTGTACAGTGCAGAAATAGAACATTTCCATCATTGCAGAAAGCTAGACAGGACAGTGCTGGTCTAAAATGTAAGCTTCAGGACAGAGACCTTGTCTGTCTAGTTTAGCCTTAACTCCTAGATGGTGCTTGACACACGGAAGGCACTTATTATAAATACTTGTTGAAAAAAATGAATAAAGGAATTTTGTAATACCAAAAAGAAATGAGAGAGCAAAAACAAAAACCTGGAAACCTTATAAATGTACATCTCTAAGGGATTATTTAAATAAATGTTGGCACATTCTACAATGGAACTCTATTCAGTAATTAAAAGGCATGGGATGGTGTGGAGGTAGTGGCTCAGACAGATATCCATACTATATTAAGTGAAAAAGCAAGTTTCTTAAAAATATGTACAATGTGATTCCAGTTTTATTAAGAGACACAAACCAACATAGTCAGGAGTGATATATACCAAACTGTTAACAGCAGTCAGTGCTGGATAAAATTAGAGAGAAGAGGAATGTGCACTCTGTATTCTTCTGTAATGTTTGAATGTGTAATGAGTATGTATTACTTGAGGGTTGGGTTTTTTTTTTAAGATTTAAGACAAAGTCACATGCAACCCTCTAAGAACAAAAAAAGAATCTCGCATTGCAAACTGTCCCAATATACAGAACATTACTTAAAATAATTACCAAGTGCCAAATTCTGTACCAGCTTTATTTCATTTCATCTTAACAACCCTGTAATTAAATACTATCATCCTCTGTTTAAAAATGTAGAATCTAAAAATCAGAGAGGTTAAGTGGCTTTCCCAGGGTTGCACAGCTAGCACGCAGCACAGTTGGCATTTGAACCCAGCTTTCTGGGTTCAGCAGCTCATGGCACTCTTCGCTATAGAAGCACAGACAAATACACCAAGAGGAGCCCAGAACTAGCCACTCTGTCTATAGGAGACCAGAAACAAGGGCCAAGCTACAGTGAGTTGCATGAAACCGACCAAATCCTAGAGAAAGTGGCTTTTGCTGCACAGGACTGTAGGAGAGGCATCAAAATTGAAGCGAGTCGCCTTGAAGCGAGTCGCCCTCTCTCTGCCTTGTCCCCCTAACTCCCCACCATTGTCCTACACACACACGTGCGCGCGCACATATATGTGCACGCACACATGCATGCACGAGCACACATATGTGGACACATGCATGCGTGCGCACACACATGCAGTTATGTGCACGCACACATGCATGCATGAGCACACATATGCGCACGCACACACACACACACACACACACCACTGACAGCAACGCCACAGGGATCTGGTGCCAATGAACGCTCAGTAACTTAAGCATGCTGGTGGAGACCTCCCAGCTCCCAGGCAGATGCCTTGATTGTGCCTTTGTTGGATTTTCAGCCAATCCCCCCTGAAGAGAGTTTTCAGCTCACCCGAGGTATCCGAGCCAAAACGCTGCCGAGTCGCCTTTCAGCTCCGTGGACGAGACATTCCAGGCTGCGCGCCGGGAGGCTTGTTTAGCTTCACACTTGACGCAAATGGGGTGCGTGTTTACCCACAAACACACACATGCACGCGCCAACAGAGGCTGCCGCAGTGGCAGTATTTCCAGAAGCCCAGAAACCGTGCTCGAGCAAAACTGCACTTGGGCAATACAGAACGGGATCTCAATGCCTATCGGGGAAAACCATCTCATTCCTCCTGAGCAAAGTTTCAACCGCAGCCTGGAAAATTCAGTAGGCGAGGAAACGTAATACTCTGGTAAGCCTTATTTTGCCAGCACGAGTGAGAGCTCACTCAAGCATGGAGAGTCATTAAAATGGATCTTACATATATCATTATAAATTTAATAATCGCCATGACGGCTAGAGTTCAAGTTAAAATGAATGTCAGCTGAGCATGACCAATTGATGTTGCCCCAGCTGCTGCGGAGCCTCACTTGGGGTTACATTCTACTTCCAGAGGCTCCATAGTACATGTGGACCCAAGGCACCCAGAGCCAAGAACAGATGGGAAATGCAGACATCGACACCTAGCCAAGGAGAGGCCGTCATAATTGCATATTATCTCGGTGTACCAGCCCAATTAAAATTGTCTACAGTGTCAGAGGTCCCAAATGTTCCTCCGCTAAGTGTCTGGATACCAAACTCGACGAGCACTTGGTGAAATGCAGTCAGTCTCTGGTTCTGTTCACGACAACTGCTGACTGTCCTCCTATCTCGCAGAAAGCTCGTGTGGAAGTAGAAGCAGACAGACCCAGTAGGTTATACGTGGAATAAGTCAAACACCACAAAACAAATTTACTTATCTGGGCGCCTAAGATAGTGGGCATTCTTCCTGCATTACGGTAAGTGTAGTTTCAGGAATGGAGTCTTTTTCTTTAGGAATGGAGTCAGTCTCTACCCTTATAAAATGTAATCTGTTTCCACTTGCTTTTATCCTTTGAAAGTGGGAGCGAAAGCCCATACAAAATCCTTTCCTCACACACGCATATGCACACACGCACAGTCATCTACCTTACAGGAAAAGGTTGTAGGGCCAATTTTCACCTCCACCTGTTTTTCTCCAGGAAGACATGATCTTTGGGAAACGGGAGGGAACAGTCCGCTCCACACCGAGAACACACCAGAAGTTTTTCTACCACCCACAGCATTTCAAAGGAAATCTCAGAAATTATTTTCAGATTAACACAGACTCGGGCTCTGCTCGAGCTGTATTTAACCCTTGCCATCGCCTGGTCCTCGCAGTTCCCCTGGGGGCGAGACACAGCATCAGCTTTCTTCCTGGACAACCAGCAGCTCGGTGCTACTACTGAACGTGTCTGGTTTTTAAAGGCAAGTTGAACTTTAACTGGTAGACACAGGTCCTGGGTGACTGCGGCTTTCAGACCAATGACAGCAAATGACCTACACTCAACAGGCCCTTTTAAATGGCTGTGACATTCTCACAGATGGGGCCAAAGCCTGGAGTAGGCTCTGTTTTTGATCCGTACACACAAGACCACGCGGGGCATAACTCAAACGAAACCATTGCTGTCAGGAGTGCCATTTCCAAAAGGTGCTAAGAGTGTGTGAATCCCAAAGGGGGCTTCAGTGCAAATAAGCTCATATTTGACTCAGAGAACACAACACTTTTTGTTAACTCCTAGAGCTACAACTTATACATCTTTGACTTTCTGGCTCTGAGGGTGAAGTGAGTCTTTTTCCCCTTCTTCCTCTGTCCCCTCGTGCACTTCAAGCCCAGCACTAGGACCCGGCAAATCAGGAGCTCCCTCCCCCGCCTGCTTCACCAGAGAAAGACACACAAACCTAATGAGCACACCACGTTCTGAGCACCCCCTGGGTGCTCCGAATCGAGCTTAGCAATTCCAGCACCACGAGCCAAGCAACAGAGTTCCACCCACTTACCCTCTTTTGATCTTCCAGTCCATGGGTAACCAGCTTTCTCTTCTGCTGTTGGCTGGACTCAGAGACCGGTTCCATTTCCCAGGACTAAAATCCCTCTCTCCTTCAGCGATGCTTCCAAATCCACAGAGGAAGAGAATATCCCAGGCAAAAGGGATGCATGCACACTCCCAGCCACGGCCCTCTCCAGCAGAGGAAACCTACGCCACCTCTTCAAAGGTCGTCCCGACTTCTTGAAATCCACTCGGGGACCTCACTCACCATCACTGCCTTAGCAATGAGGGCGGCGGCTGCTAGCATGGTGAGAGCTGGGAATTGGGGCCTCACTTCTGTTCCAAGACCGGCTTCCTGAGAGCCCAGAGGACAGATCTGGGCAAAGATGAGTCCATATCCTGGGGCACGTGCCACATTACTGCCCCTGAAGTCCTTTCCCTCACTGTCTCCTTGGCACCAATAATTTATATGTCAATAACAATGTAAATGGGCATTTAATCCACCGCGCTGATAGCATCCACATCCCTCTCCGGCAGCCCCTGACTCCCATAAATCACCACCGATGCTTCTCGAAAAGCCGCCCCTCACAGTTGCTGCGCGCGTTCATCACAGAGGTTGCTCCCCTCCCAGGCTGTCGTTGTTCTTCACGGAGTAAGACCCATACCTGAGGAGACAATGTTCAACAGATTTGTCGTTTGTAGAAGAACTCAGGTGTGAGCTGTCTCGCCCAGCATCTGGAGCCCCAAGCAAGCAGCAGCCGGTGACCTGCCCCCAGCCCCTCAGCGCTCCCCGCACATCCATGGACCAGCAACCAGGGGGCCTCATGGGTTCCCCACTCCTCCCGGTGAGAGGCACACAGAGGACCCTGTTCTTGAAATAGGCACCCCAGAGCCCAAAAGGGGTTCTCTTTCAAACCCGGGTGGGGTGCGTCATCACCGTCATCATCATCATCATCATCACCATCACCATCATCACCATCACGGGAATAAGGCACCCAGGAAGGATGAGACAGGGAAGCAGTGGTCAGTGAGGCAAAAAGGCATCAACGTCTCCCCCTCGGTTACAGCTGCCGAGGCAGCGTGCGGCAGGCCAGATGCCACGGTCGCCGGGGAGGTGAAAAAAAGAGCAGCCTAGACCAGCCGAGGGCTGAAAGGCGGCTGTGCTACCGAGCAGCATTCCCTGCCTCGGAACCTGCAGGCAGAGCAGGCACCCAGTCACCTCCCGGCTGACGTCACAGAAGCTTGAAGGGACAGGGAGGGAGGAGAGGGGCGGGACCTCCCCACCCAGGGAAACATTTCGCACGCGGGGTGTGTATGCCTTTCCTTGGACACATCCGAGCGGTGGTGGGAATGTATTTGAGAATTCCCATGAAGACACACCAACACATAATTATGAATGCGCCTTCCCGTCCATCGCACCGGCAGCACCGGAGAAGGAAGAGAAAAGGGGGGAAGGCCCTTCACTAAAAGGCACTAGTTCCTTGCCAGCGTTTCTAATCAACTCGCTGGCCATTCTACAATGCAGGCCGCGCCAGCCTCCGGGAGAGCTGTGGGCAGATCCGGCCGCGGTGGGCACGAGACAGAAGCCCTCAGACCATCCCCTGCAGCTGTCCTGACCGGTGGCTACTTTGGAATGAGGCCGAAGCCACCCCCGATCACAAAGGGCTTCCGCGTGGCTCGACGCCAAAGCAGGTTAAAAGGGGGACAAGAGACTCAGCCACAAAGGGCTCATGAGGAGGAAGAGGGGAAATGCTTGTCTCAGGGAAAAGGAGTTGCAGAGAGGTTGAAGGCTTGTCCCAAACCACAGAAAACACTCCACCAGAGCAGATTGGCAAGTGAATGCCCAAGTCACAAGTGTTCTGAATTTGGCAGGAATCGATGCGAACAAAATGTCCAGACGAGGGGCACCTTCTCTAGCCAAGGGCGGCTAACGTTAACGGCCTCACCAGCAAAGCCCTCTGCTAGCCCAGGAAACAGCTCAGCTTCCACAGCGAAGTAGGCATCCTCCAGTCGCCCTCCACCACGATCTCCAAAGCCCTCTCAAGGGGTCCCTGGCAAAGGTGAAACCTCAGATCCGGGGCTTTTCATTCCAGGTTGCAATGCAAATAAACTCCGGCAAAAGTACCTTTTTCTGAATCTACACTGAGTCCTCAAACTAAGAGGCTCAGGAAGATTATGGTCTGAATCTCTGTGTGACCTCGAGCAAGTAACAGCCTCTCTGAGCCTCAGTGTTCTCATCTGTAAAATGGGGATGATAACACACAGGAGAGGAAAGGTGGATCACCTCCTGACAGAGGGTGGGTGATGAAATGTTCACTGCTAGCATGTATTGAATGACTGCTACACTGATTTCCACATTCCTTCATTCAATGGATCTCTATCAAGGGCTTGTTGCCATTTATCTTGCTTCAGTTAGGGATTCCTAGCCCTGTGTTAGAGATCAGACAAGATGATAAGGAAGGTCAAGTAGCTTCACTAAAGCCACACAGTAAGTTGCAGGGCTGAAATCTGAACCCAGATCTGACCTCACAGTCCTTGCTCATATCCAGGCCTCTATGGCAAGATCACTGCTATTTGGCTTTCCACAAGCCGCCTGAATCCAGAATCCACACTTTTTACAGCTCCGGGCTCTCCTGGTGAATTAGAATAATGTACTTTTTTTAAAGGACAGGTGCCAGAGCGTCTCCTACTTGGAAGGGCCTTCTGCAGAGGAACCATTCCATTCACAGAGCTGGGCTCCTTTCCCGTATGAGAGCAGCTCTGCCTTTGGCTCCAGACCCTAGCTGTCCCCAGGGGAGACCCTGTCACATCCCATCATGCCAGCCGGCCCACACGCCCCAAGTGCACATGGGGACAGACATTCTCCCCACAGAAATCCCTCCCCATCGGCGGGGAGTGAGAGGGTGCTCAACCCCTCTTGGGAGCCTTTTGTTTTGTTTTCTGGGAGCCAGTCTCCACCAGTTCCCAGTTCCGGGGCCACTGCTGTCCAGGTGCTGGGACTGGTGGCGGGGGGGTGGAGCGTACAGGGTACCCACGGAAGGGAAGAGCAAGGAGGCTGCTGTCAGCTAGCTGCTGTATCCAATCTGTTTCCTGATTGGGGAGAGCGGGCTTCACTGGAGAAAGTCTGATGTAAAATCTCTGGCTTCTCACTGCCCAGCGAAATCTCAGGAAGTTCAAACACACTTAAAAAAAAGAAAAAAAAAAACCTGAAAGGTGGGACTAAGAGACCATTTAACAGATTGTTGAAAAATCAACCTGTTTGCTGGAATTATCCCTAAATGCAGCAGCATGTCACGAGCTTCTCTCGGTGCCACAAGTCAGCCAGGAGCGGCTGTAAGGGTCGGAGGAACAGGGAGGGAGAAGTCTGGACCCAACTGCACCATAAGATGGGGGATGGGCTGCTTAGGGCAGGTCCCGGCCTCTGCCTTCAAGTCCAGAAGATAAATCTAGTCATACTGAAGACCTCCTGAACACACTCTCAGGGCTTCCTCCTCTGCGGACCAAACACAGTCTCTGACAGAGTTTCAGCTTCCCATTCCACGGGGACCCAAGTCCTTCCTGCTTTATAGGAAATCGCCAAAAGACTGGGGGGAAAAAATGGACTACTTTGGAGGTACCGTCCAGAATATGGGGATCCGGGAAAGGATCTACTCTCAGATGTAGAGGCAGCCTCCAAAGAGGCCCACTGAGGTTCCTTCCTGCAATAAAACTCTATTCCTTAAGAAATACCAATTTGGGATTCCAGATGCTAGACCAGCCACGGGCCAGCCCCGCCCAGGGAGAAGGCACTCCTTGCCTCCTTCTGCCTCGGTGTTAGAACTGTGAACCCATTTTATATGGTTTCGTAAAACATCCTTCTTGAATTCTCCAGAGTTTTTAAAATTGGGGAAAGCCCCCCTGGCCTTCTCCCCTCTTTCTCTCCCTCCCAAGGCCCACCAAACCTCCCTCCCCCAGGTGGCTGGAGACTGGGAAAACTGGTTTTAAACCTGGATTAGAGGTTGGGGGAGGGGTTGGGGATGGTGGCGAGAAACGGAAGCGTGAGCCGTTTCATCCTACAACTGGAGTTCAGCTTCTGAAACAAGGGTGCATCGGTCTTTCCAATGGTCTAATTAACACTCAACACCAACACAGCATTTTTAATTAGTCTTCAGTGCCAATAGGGGAAACGAGGAGCTTCTTGGAAACCTAGCCTTCCATTAATCAATCAACAAATAAGTTACATAAGATGTAAGGAAGAGAGCCAAGGAAGCTCGGTGGTTTCCAGGCTGGGTTTTTAATTTGGGTGGTTTTTTTTTTTTTCTTTTTTTTTTTTTTTCTTCCTTTTCTCTCCCAAAGGGAATCAGGGCTGAGCCGGCCGCTTCTGCTAAGCCGTGGAGGAGGGCTGACCCAGCCACCAACCCCCGCCTTTATTTGCGCCCGGCAAGCGAGAGGAGCGTGCTCCCGCCTCTTCCCTGAAGAAAAGAAAGGATCACACACAAAAATAAGTCACCAAGGCCCCAGCTGGGCCGCGCGGGCTGCCTCTGCCGCCACCGGGGTCCCTTTGCCCGCAAGAAAGGAGCCGGCTCAGCGGAGCGCACACCCGGGAGGCGCCGCGGCTCCCGGCGCTCGGGCGCCCCCTCCCCGCTCGCCCCCTGGNGGACACAGTGAAGAGACTCAGACACAGACCGACACAGCCGTAGTAGACACTCAGAGAGATCCAGACATACACACACGCAGACTTAGAGGCACATACACCCAGAGAGCTACAGAAGCTGAGATCACACACTAGGATGCACATCCACCCGGAGAGGGTCACGCGCAAACAGGTACCAGACCGAGGTGGCTAGAAAACAAGAGGCAGAGACAGAAAACACGCGCGCGCGCACCCACACACTCGTAGATACACAGACAAGCATACAGGGAGGAAACACACACACACACAAACCGAAAATACGGAGACATGCCGACAGAAGGAGCGGCAGAGCTGATCAGACACAAGCACTCGGAGAGGGCGTTCACAGACACCCACGCCAACAGCAAACAGAGGGGCCCAGACGTGAGGATACACCCAGGGATACAGTCAAGCAGAGGGGAACGCACAGACACACACAGACACAAGACACCCAGACACCCGGGAACACGCACAAGGAGATCCACCCAGCCTCGGGCGGGCACGCACAGCCGGAGGGACGCACGCCCACTCTGGATGGGGGCGTGTGCGGCGCCGCCGAGGCGGGGAAAGTGCGCCGCGGAGCTCCAGCGCCGCC
>NW_027529526.1:1520367-1553026 GCF_008692635.1 Crocuta crocuta
GCGCCGCGCTCCGGCCAGCGCTCCTCAGCCGGGGCCGCCGCCGCCGCAGCCGCTCCTTCCCCTCCGTTGCCCGGGAAACCGCCTCCTCCTCCCTCCCGCCGACCAACCAGCAACGTTCACATGGCGCCTCGCAGCCAATGGGCGTCCTCGCCATCCCGGTCCCCTCGCAGGGTCCCGAGCCCTTTCCCAGGCTAGGGGACCGGAGAGAGAGGCAGGGGCTCTCTGGAGCTGCTGCTGCTCGAAGGTGGGCCCGGAGGGAGTTGAGGGCTGGGTCGAGAGAATCCTCTGGTCCTACCTGCTGGTGTCCTTCCTCTCCTGGACCTGACACTTTAAGGAAGACCTGCATTTCTGGAGAACCTGAGTCGAAAGACGTTATCAGGGCACCTAAGTCAGTCTTCCACTAAATCCAGAAAACCTTTGGGCAGCTTCCCATCAGGGATCCATCCGGCCTATGAGCACCTCTGTGGGTGGAGTGCTTACAATCTTCGTTCCTCTTGTAGAGCTCTGACTGGGGGGGGGGCAAGTTCTTTCCAGCACGGAACCGAAACCTGCCTCCACTCCAAGATCCATTTCTGTTCTGTTCTCTGGGACATGCAGAGCAAGGCTTCCTGGCCAGCAAACAGTCAGGACTAAAGAAACTAGAAGGCAGTGCATCCTATCCCCCAGTGCCGCTTCTTCAGAAACGTCTGTTCGTTCATCTTCTGTCTTCCCTCAGAGCCATTTTGAAATCAGAGAGGTTTGTGCTCAGCTGTATGCATCCACCCCTCTTCCATGAGGTGCTCTAGTATATAAGTGCCTGGAGAGGAGGAATCTCAGGATCCCAGCACTATGTGCAAATAAGACTTGAAGTGGAAAAAAAAAAAAAGTTCTCTCATTTCCCAAAATGAGGCCAGGCTCCAAAACATAGAGCACAAGGAAAGGTACTAGGGTCCCTCCTATTTTATCCTCCAATCAAAGCTTGCTCCATCACGTGGGGTGTCCAAGATGAAAAGGTAAGGGGCCCTGTTGATCCTGGTAAGAGGGTGGCCTGCCCTTTCCAAAGCCTATAGGTGCCACCAAGCCATAGGGTCTGTTCACCAGAACAGGAGCTCAGGACAGAGGCCAAAACGGAAAGCCAGTTCTACTGCTGGTCCCCTGGGTGACGTGTGGGGGGTGATTCCGGCTCAGAAAGTAGGCGTGCGTTTATCTCCCATCAGAACGGGAGGGACCGAGGAGGCACACACAGAACCCAGCCAGATGTGTGCCAGCACCAAGTACCACTCTGAAGGCCTGGTGGTAGCAAAGGGGCTGGAGCCTCCTTCTATTGAGAGCGGAGGGCCCAGCAGTGAGATGGCTGCCGTGACGGAATCATAGCTGGGGTGGGAGGCCACCTGTGCTCACGCTCACTCAAACATGTACACGTACATCCCACACCTGGGTCACGCCCCAGAGCGCCCCACTTAGGACTGAGAAATGGCCCATGGCCGTCCACCCTCAACACGCCCGATCTCGGCTCCTCTCGGAAGCGGAGCAGGAGCAGGCCTGGTTAGTACTTGGATGGGAGAATTGAAAAATGAAAAATGAAACCATTTTCTTAGCCAATTCCTGCAAGTCTCTCTGAGGTCATGCAAGGAAGAAGACCAGCAGGGGAATGGTAGAGAGTGACATCACGTCCCCCATTGTAGGGAGTGTGATGTAGTTGCAAGGAGACAGAACTAAATCAAACAGCTTAGGCCAGGATCCCCTCTCTGTCATTTACCAGCTATACATTCTTATCGCTGAACCTAAATCTCCACATCTATGAAACAGAGAAGCTAAGATTCCTCCTGACAGAGATCTTCTGTGGATCGGACACGACCATGAATGTTTTGTAAGCAATAACACACCTTGCAGAGGAGGCCTTTTACCAAAAGACCCAGTTTGCCCCTGTGATTGTTAATTCTGTGTGTCAACTCAGCTAGGCTGCAGTACCTAGTTTTTGGTCAAATACCATCTAGATGTTGCTGTGAAGGTAATTTTTAGAGGTTTTCAGAGGTGATCAACATTTAAATCAGTAGACTAAGTAAAGCAAATCACCCTCCATAATGTTGGTGGATCTCATCCACTTAGTCAAAGCCTGATGTGGAAAGACTGAGGTCCCCAAGGAAGAAGAAATCCTACCTCCATACTTGTCTTTGGAGTCAAAACTACAGCATCAACTCTTTCCTAGGGTTTTGTTTTTTTTTTTAACTTGGAATACAAAGAGGGCTTCTCAGAGGAGGGNAAAGGGGAGGTATCCACTCCTCTCTTCTATACCCTGGCATGATACCAGCCTTGGGAGGCATTTGACCCTCCCTTACCTTTCTTTTTTTTTTTTCTTAAATAGTTTTATTTATTTCTAGGAGAGAGAGAGACAGCGTGAGCAGGGGAGGGTCAGAGAGAGAGGGAGACACAGACTCAGAAACAGGCTCCAGGCTCTGAGCTGGCAGTCAGCACAGAGCCCGACGTGGGGCTCGAACCCATGAACCACGAGATCATGACCTAAGCGAAAGTCGGACGCTCAACCGACTAAGCCACCCAGGCGCCCCTCCCTTACCTTTCTTTTAAGACCTAGGTCAATTTGTCTCTTCCAACATACCTCACTTTAACCTCAAACACCTCAAACTAACTTCCCTCCATACTCCCCCACTTCATCCTTGCTTTCTACACAGACCACTTAAGTTTACAGTATATTACACTTATGTGATTGGGTTTTCTTGCTCCTTCATTGAATTGGTAGATTTTATTGAGTGCCTACATATGCCAAGAACTTTTATGTCCATGCACTATGCTCTCATTAATGAGAACACAAGAAGAATCAGGAAATCTCTGAGAAGTCAAAGGAGAGGACACAAAGGTTTGCAATAAAAGATAGAGCCTTCCAGGTACTCATTCAAAGCCTGTATGCTCTTGGTTTACTCACACTTTTCATGGGACTGATTATTTAGTTTCCAAGCCAAAGCAAATCAGAAGAAGGCATTTATCCCTAGTAGTTGGCAAACTGACAACTGTAAGAAGTCAGAGAGGACAATTTGTCAGGAAGAGAGGAGGCCAATAAACCTATGAAAAACAAAACAAAAGGTATAGGCAATCTGGGACCATTTAGGGGATGGGCAATCAATCTTACACATCTCATCCATTCATTAAACTGCACCGACCCATCATAACGCTGACTCAATCCAACAAAGGTCTTATAAGACAGAGAAGATTTGAGGACCCTAGAAAGCTTTTCATACAAATTGGCTAAATGGAACTTAGTGGACAAACTCAGGGCTAGTAGGAAAGTTCAGCTGCCAAAAATGATTCAAATTCTGGACAGCCAATATTTTATGCTGATGGAATTATGAATTGTAACTTACTGAGCAAGTCTAAAACATGCCTGTTGCTTTAAATACTTGACTTCATTCAAGCCCCACAATAAGTCTATGATGTGGGTATTGTTACTATCCTTGTTTTCTGAAGGAAGAAAGGGAAGGAAACAGGCTCAGAAGGGATAACTTGCCTTTGGTCACAATGCTGGTTCGTAGTTGATCTTTTACGACCAAATCAAAAGATGGGGAGAATAGACAGTCTCTACCTCTTTCTTTTATGCCTCTTAACGCTTAGCATAGATCGGGGCATATAAGTTCTCAAAGAAGGGGCTCAGGGTTCATCCATCCAAAAGATTTGTCCCAGGAATTGTGCTAGTATCTGGAGATACACTAGAGAGGAAGCCAGACACAGATACTGTCCTCTGGAAAGTGCTTCATCAAGAATGGATACATCTAGGGGCGCCTNTGTCTCTCTCTCTCTCTCTCTCTCCTAGAAATAAATAAAAACATTTTTAAAAAATGGATACATCTATTCCACAGTTGTGGGGCAGGGGGGAATCAATTTGCTGTGATCCTACTAAATATACTCTTATTCTGTGTCTTTAGGGAGGAGCTGAAGTTTCATTCTTGAGAAGCATAAGTTCCAGATAACAGTAGTTAGAGGTTCGCCTCTGAAGAAAAGCCTTCCCCCACCTGCACCGTTCCCTCACATTCTGCTTCCACTCCTCGCAACTTCACTGAAAGGCGACTTAACGGAAGTCACATCAGCATCCTCATCTGCAGAACGGTGGCGTGGCAGTGGCGGGGAGGGGAGAAGTGGACGGGCTGACATTCTGGTCCTCCCTCCCTCCTGCCCCTGGCAGGCTCTTCTCTAACTTTTCACTCATCATCCCCCACTCGGCACTGCCACACTGAGCAGTTAGAGTAAATGTAAGGAGACTGTTTACCCAACTGATCGTGGCTGGAGACAATGTCACATTATCTAAAATAGATGGTGGCTGGGAGGGAGTTTACTATCAGCCAGCAAGAGGTGGCAGCAGAAATACCTACATAGTGAACATGGTAAGTTTCCTTCCCTTAAGAAATGTATATACTAGCAGTGGAGCCAGTCAGTACACAGAGAAACAAGTAAATAACATGGATAATTTTTTTAAAAGGACCAGCTGTCACAGAAGAAATAGAACAGGATGCTGTGATAAACAATGACTGAGGTCGGGGAGAGCAGTATGTTACAGGGTGACCAGAGAGGGCCTCTCTGAGGAGATAACAATTCAGATTAGACCAGAAGGAACCAGCCAAATGAAAGCCCCGGGGAAGACCTTCACAGACAGAGCAAACAGCAAGTGCAAAGGCCCTGAGACCACAATTAGCTTGATGCATTCAAGAAACCAGTGTGGCTAGAGCGTAGCAAATGACGAGGAGAGCACTATGAAATTGGGCCACAGAACTCTGTTCCTCAGTGCAACAGGAAGGTTTTAAGGGAACGTGTTTTCAGAAGGTCACTTAGGCTGTGCCATTGGGACGGGATTGTAGGGGATCAGGGAGGAAGCAGGGGCACTCGTTCGAAGGCCACCAAAGCCACCAGACAAGACACAGCAGTGGCTTAGGGTAGAGATGGGACATGAGAGGACAGATGTAGAATATATTTTGGAAAGAGAAGCATCGAGGGGGTGTGTAGGAAAGTCAGCAAGAGCCTCGGCAGTCTTAGGGAAGAACCGCCCACACTATCACTGAATTTCTCGTGATTTAAGTCTCTCTTTGAACATCTGCTCCACCCTCCTTTCTGCCCGGAAGACTCCTCCATTTACACACCAAGTTCCCCGGGACCTCAGCTCGCCCGCTGCCTCACCCAGGCCCAGAGCCCCCTCCCTTCCCACTGACTGCTGGGTTGGCCCAGTTCAGGTGCCAGAAGGAGATCTGATGAACCCAGCTTATCTCCTCATGCCAGGCCATCCTATGAATTATCCCCTCTCTCTGGAGCAGGTGCTCACCTCTAGGACAGGTTGGGGAGGCATCGTCCCCTGACAGCCACAGCCAGCACCTACAGTGGGCCCGTCTGTCCCGGAAGGTGCTGTGGACTGCAGGCCACAATTAGTAGGTCTGGCAGCAATCTTAGCTAGTTCCTCCGTATCGCTCACTGTTCCAGGCACTTCTCCGGGTTTTATAGAACCCACTTAATCTTCATAGCTATACTTCAAAATGAAAACTATTATTATCCTCATTTTGCAGAAAAGGAATCAGGCACAGAGAGGCCAAGTGACCTTTCCAAGATCACACAGCTAGTAAGGGGCGGAGTTGCGACTCAAACTCAAGTAATCTGGCTATAGAGGCCTTGATCTTAGGCCTGTGCTGAAATCTGAAATCCTTTCTAAGCTTTAGATCGGACATTACTGAGAAGGGATCTGGAACAGGGATGTGGAAAAATACAGGAATAGATGCTGCAGCTGCTGCTCCTGCTCACAACAATGTCTTATCCAGTGAAGGCAGGGGGAGTCGCATTGCACTGCCCGGTTTGAGCTCCAGATCTTCCATTTACTATCGCTACAATCTGGGTAAAAGAATGGTAACTTCCTGGAGCCTCAAATTTCACATCCAAAAACAAAACAACAACAACAAAAAAACAGTTTGGGCACCTGGGTGGCTCAGTTGGTTAAGCGTCTCTTGGTTGCGGCTCAGGTCATGATCTCACGGTTTGTGAGTTCGAGGCCCTCATCAGACTCTGCACTGACAGTGAGGAGCCTGCTTGGGATTCACTCTCTCTCTCCTCTCTCTCTGCCCCTCCCCTTCTCACTCGCTCTCTCCCTTTCTCTCAAAATAAATAAATAAACTTTAAAAAAAACTGTTAATAACCCCTATCCTAGTTGTTTCCTAACAGTTGTTTGTAAGGTGATCATTATGATGCCATGGGAAAGGCATGCTGATAAGTGGAGAGACTGGGGAAAAGCAAAGAGGAGGAACAAATTAGAGGAAGAAGAGGTATAGGGGGTACAGCACAGGACGCTTTGTGTCCATAGGCCTGGAGACTGAAGAGAAGTCAGCCAATGGGGAGGAAATAGCCCGTCTCAAGCACCTGCTTCCTCCTAAGGACCATAGGGAGCCACTGAAGGGTATTAAGCAGGAGAGAGAGGAGTGATGTGGTCAGATAAGCGGTTAGGAAAGGTATCTCTGGTGGCCAACATGGAGAATGGACTAGAGCAGAGAAGACTGCCGACGCGGGCATAGGAGGTGGTGACAGCAGTGCAAGAGAGAAAGAACGAGATCAGGACTCAAGGGAGGAGAGAAATACTTAGGCATATCATCAAGAGAGTATGGGAGCCCAGGAGCCCCCCACTTCCAAATCCGGAACTAGGCTGTTGTCTAAAAGACAATGGGTGTGCCCTCTCATACTTTGAATAAAAGTCTCTCGGTTACTTTGTATCTGAATAGTGTTTGTTTCTTGGGTGTGTGACTCTCCATTGATACTTTGTTTCTCTAAACTCTTCAAAGAGAAGGCTGCCTGCTTTGATGCCAAGGCCCACCCCTTGCTTCCTGTGTGTGGTTGGATGGCAACCTTCCTGGAAGGCAGGTGTGGGGCCTCTGGCTTGGCTACTTTGCATAGCACCCTGGGAGTATTTGCATTTCCAGAATCTTTTTTCTCCATTGAAAAGGGGCCTTGTTTTATTTATTTTATTTTATTTTTATTTTTATTTGTTGGTCCTGGTGCATCAGGTGAAAGTGGCCCGGAAATTGGGGCAAATTCCTTCCCTCTCACACCATATCAGTGACCTAACTACTCACAGCCCAGCAGGCTGGGCAAGGACACACGGAAGAACAACCCTACTTCAGTTCTGCTAGATGGCTTCCTGGTATCTCCTGACTAGTGCTTACGTGCACCTATACATGCACTTGCACACGCACATGTGCCTGCACACACAGCACACACAACAGGACTCCCAGGGCCCGCACCCTCACATGAGTCCTGCTTCAAGGCTTCTTTGAAGCCTGGTGATGTCATCACTCTGCCGTTGCCTTCTCCCCTGGGACTGCCTGATGGAAGCCTACAGATTCCAAACCCTCAAAGAAAAAGGAAAAAAAAAAAAAAAAAACTTCTTTCTGGGGTCAATAGGTTAGCTTTGCAGAAAAATACCAAAATGTATCCTTCATGGAAAAGTATCTCAGGATGAGTGCTGTGAATCTCAGTGTCTTCCTTTACCTGCAGAAATCTGCACGGGGACCTGATGCCTGGCTTTACATGACTGTGAGCCGGTTCATGTCATAGGACCCGGAGCTTCGGGGAATCTCTGAAACCAGAGATCCCAGTTCTATGAAAGCTTATTCCTGATTTTGAGAATCATTTTTAAATATTTACATCCAACTGCAGCAGGCTTATTAGGCATTTGGGGATAGAAGGTAAGACAGGTTTATGATTATTTAATGTGGGAAGTGTTATGTTTGTCATCAGACTGGAGAAAACTTTCTAAAGTAATAGTAAGCATTATTGGGTGAGGGTACAGAGAAGCAAATTCAATAAACGCTTATTAAGAACCAACTCCGTGTTAGGTACTGCTCTAGGCCAGAGTCACTGTGGTGTAGTGTATAAGTGGACAAAATCCCTGCTTCATGAAATGTGCATTCCAGTATAATCCATTGTCCTAGAAAGGCACACACCTCCTAGAAGGAATCATAGCCTTAAAAATGTGTGTCTGTAGGGGTGCTGGGGTGGCTCATTCGGTGAAGCATCTGACTTCTGATTTCGGCTCACGTCATGATCTCACAGTTCATGGAATCAAGCAAGCCCCAAGTTGGGCTCCGTGCTAACAGCATGGAGCCCACTTGGTATTCTCTCTCCCTCTCTCTCTGCCCCTCTCCCTACCCCCATCTCTCAAAGTAAATAAATAAACGTTAAAAATGCGTGTTATGTTCCCTTTGGGAAGACAGCTGTACACCCATATTTGTATAAGACTATAAAGTTGTTTAGAGGAGTAAAAAGTTTAAGAAAAAAAAACCTTAAATGTATATTAGACATTAAGAAACTAGTTAAATTAATTACAGTCTACTTTTACAATTGAATACCCTACTACTATTAAAATAATGTTGAAGAATGTGTATCGATTTTGGATTGATAATGTTAATGATCTATTGCTACACAAAAAAAGTAGGTTATGAAACAGTAGGTAGACTATGATTCCATCTGTATTAAATGGATGAAAAAAAATTAAGTGAAAGGTTATTAATTTAGCATATGTACTGAGCACGTACGATGTGCCTGGGCCCTTGAGTTACAGAAGAGAACAAATTCAGCAGAGTCCTTTCTCTTGTGGAATTTGTAGGGATTGCCTTTGAATGGTAGAATCTGAAGTAACTCTAATTCTTTCCATTTCCTTTTCTGTGTTTTCCACATCGTTTAAGCTGATCAAATATTATGTTTTAAGTTGCTTTATTTTTTTTTTTAAATATTTTTATTTATTTCTAGGAGAGAGAGAGAGAGACAGCGTGAGCAGGAGAGGGTCAGAGAGAGAGGGAGATACAGACTCTGAAATAGGCTCCAGGCCCTGAGCTGGCAGTCAGCACAGAGCCCAACGCGGGGCTCGAACCCACGAACAGCAAGATCATGACCTAAGCGAAAGTCGGACGCTTAACCGACTAAGCCACCCAGGCGCCCCATGTTTTAAGTTGCTTTAAAGTTGGGGTGCCTAGCTGACTCAGTCAGAGGAGCCTGTGACTTTTGATCTCAAGGTCATGAGTTCGAGTCCTGAGCTGGGTGTAGAAATTACTTTTATTTTTTTAAAAAGCTTAAAAAATAAATTGCTTTAAAATTACACATAATTTTGAAAATAGGAGGTATCATCTGTAGCTTGGGGTCAGGACACGGACCTTAGGAATTAAAGCCCACCTCTTATGTCCTTCCTCCCTCTGAGGAAGGAACCCAGGATGGCCAAAAGGGGTATAACCAAAAGGACAGTGTAAGACCCTTTTTGGGAAAAAAACAAATGACAGTGTGAGACAAGGACCAGCATGAAAAGAAGATGCCACATCTCCAGCCAGGATCTAGTGTGAAGCAGAGACCAAGACTAGGAAGTCAGCCCAGGGGGGTCAGCAGGGGATAAAGGCACAGAGCCAGGTGGCCATCTTCCGCCACCTTTCTTTAAACACACACCCACCGTCTGATTGGTAGTAAAACACTGAAAACCATCCAGAGGTCCAAAAAGGGAATGGTTAAGTAAGTTTAAGTGCCTTTAATATGCATCCATACAAATGCAGCCACATCAAATGTTGAGGTGTTAGCTCAGGTTTTACTTTTTCCTTTCTGTTCCTTAGGGACATGGAAGTGAAGTGAGAGTGTTAGGTATTGGCAGATGTGCTGAGAAGGAAGTCCTGTGTCCTCACCCACTCCATCCTTCATCTCCTTCCACCCCCAAGGCCAAGCCCTGGAAGGAGTAGAAATAATTTTTAACAATGGGCTTGGGGGGAATTTGAGAGGTGAGAACACCCATACCTTACTTCCTTAGGGAAGCTCAGGGCGACTGTCCCCACCATCCCTGCCCTAGCATGGTTTTATACAGTGGAATAGGCATGGCGACAAGACAGAACTAGACAGAACAAGACTGGGGTAGTCCCGTAAGTCTCCTGTGATACCGCCCCCCACCCCCACCCCACAGAGCATGATGAATTATCCAGACTTTACCATAGCCTCCAACAGGGGTGGATATGGGTTGAAAGGGGGTCTAATGGATTTGAAGGGGTCTTAGGGAACAAGAAAATGAAGAGTCTATAAAGCAATGACTAGAGGCCACAAGTGGCCATGGACATCTCAGCGGAGGCCAACATGAATGGATGCCAGCCACCAAAGATCAGAGAGTGCCTGGTTCTTCCTCAACAGATGCTAGCATAGGCCAAATAATGTCAGGCTTGGTCATTTGTTTATTCTCAGATCCATTTCCTGTCCTCAAAGTACCCCATTTCTGTTCTCTATTACAGGGAACTACATTTCCCAGGCTCCTCTGCTGGCTGGCTTGGCCAATGAGAGGCCCTGGGCAGAGGCTGAAGTGATGAAGGAGAGAAGCCAGGGTATTTCTCCCTCTCTCTGTCTCGCCTGCCTCATGTTGAAACTCTTAGCTCCTCTGGTAGCTGGCTCCTTTGATTCTAAGTCCTGCCAAATGGCCTATCCTATGTAGTCACATTGCTCCAACTAGAAAGCCTCTGCCATGGTTCTAGACAAAGGGTCCTGGTTTGGGGGCACCACCATTTTACTGTGTCCCTCCAACCCTGATGGTGATAGCAGCTTCCCTGGGGCTAATCTCTTTCCATGTTTGGCTTCTCAGCACTTCCATAGTCAACATGTCCAATTTTGTGTACTATGTTTGGCCTCTTTTTCCTCACTGGACTTTGATTAATGACGATGAGAAGCCTCTGTCAACTTCAAGTGAGGCCTTAATGCCATGTGAGACCCCTGAGGATTTATCACACTCTCAGAGGGGAGGAGGGAGGTAGAACATCCTAAATCAACTGAATTTATCCAAAAGAGGCCTAGGAAATCTTTAGATGATGAAGTTCCTACAGAACTGACTAAATTAGGTAAGATTTTTTTGTTTGTGCCTTTGTTTTTGCCGCCAAGTGCAAGGGGAATTCAAAATAGAGATTTAAGTTACAGAAAAAATAAAATGCCCATCTTTGCACACTTAAAATGTAACTTGTAAAATCCCTACTCACTACATTAAGTGTAAACATAAAATGGATGTAAGCCATCACTGTGACTAAATACAAATTATATACATGTGGGCAAAGGCAAGGAAAGAAATAGGCCAAATGAATTCCTTATAATGAGGTGGGAAGATGATATGCGATTTTTAAAAAATCTATACTATCCGTTTTAAAAGGGTATGTTTTCAAGGTGCCTGGGTTACTCAGTGGGCTAAGCGTCTGACTTCAGCTCAGGTCATGATCTCACAGTCTGTGAGTTCGAGCCCAGCATCGGGCTCTGTGTTGACAGTTCAGAGCCTGGAGCCTGCTTCAAATTCTGTGTCTCCCTCTCTTTCTGTCCCTCCTCTCCCTCTCTCTCTCTCTCTCTCTCTCTCACTCTTTCTCTCTCAAAAATAAACATTTAAGAAAAAAAAGTTTTTTAAAATAAAAGAATATGTTTGCAAAGAGAACTTTTTAAGGGTCACCTGGAACCTTAATGAAGACATCTCCATCCCAGGGTCAACATCTTTGGAAAGTGGTAAATATTCTTCCTCTGGAGCAGCACCAAGTGAACAGGGGCATTTCAGCTTTTTGGAAAAGCTGAGAAAACCTGAAGTGTAAAGTTAAAAATACAGGCAAGTAACAAAGAATAGCAAAGGTGCTAATATACAAGCATCAGAAGCAAGTGTTAGAACCTTTCCGAAGCCACATCATAATGAATCTAGGTCAGACAGAAGGCTTTCACTACACAAGACAGATGAGGGGAGCACAGCCAAGGCACCCCAAGAAAATGAAGGCAGTTTGTCCACCTTGGGGCCACGTCCCTGCTGAGGGTAGAGGCGTGGCCCTGCTACCTGACAAACCAGCCACTGGCACCCCCTTGAAAGATACACTCCTGGGCTAGAGGCGCTCACCTGTTCTCCATGTCCTCATAGCCAATGATATGGACGTACAGCCTCTGCATAAAATTTTGAAAAGGAGACACCTAAGTAACAGCCCAGTAGGAGACAGTTTGGCACAGTGGTCCTGACCATGGACCTGGAGCCTGGCAGACCCAGCTAACTCCATACTACATATGTGACCCCAAGATGACCTTTAACCTCTCATAGCATCAGGCTCTCCATCCCCCTGAGGGAGGTATTAATGGGACCCACCCTGGAGGAGCTTCAGGAGTAGTAAAATGAGACAAGGCTGGTAACGTGCTTAGCACATAAGGGCTCAATCCATATTATCTTCTATAATTATTTTAGAGTCAGAATCCCTGAATTAAATGTTTCAGAATAAACTAAGGCGTCAAAGGCAACAGATATTAAGCCACAGACCCTGTACCAGTCACAGTGAGACTATGAAACTCCTGTTAAACCTTTCTTATTTTGTGTTCACTATTGAGTGGAGAGTAGGGGGTGGAGGAGGAAGATGAAAAACCATAAAGCCCAATCAGAAAACCTGAAGACCAAGTGGAGGGCCATTTCCCGAGGTGACATAGGGACCACACAAGCTGCAGGCTCCTAACAGTTGTCTCTGAATGTACCGACAGGTGCTCATCTCTTTTATAAGCAGCTCTTCCTTCGGGAGTGGAGGCAAAATGGACGTTTAGGCCAGTCAGAGTGGAGTCTGGGTCCCTGCCCTCTACTCCGTGTAAGACAAGTTCAAGGTAACATCTCTCCCGACTCAACTTGCTCCTGTGGCTCCCTCACCCGGGGCACCCTCCTAGACCTGGGCAGACAGCCTGTGGTGGGTAGGGAGAAGGGGACACTGGTAATTGGCTTTTTCAGGCCGCACAGACAATCTTAGGACATTACATTCCAGATCCGAGCCTAATGTTTCCCAAGCCTAAGATTGCTTTTTTTTGGGGGGGGGAGGGGGGAGAGGGGTTCTTTTTTTCTTTTCTTTTTTTTCTTTTTTTGAGAGACTGGTTCTTTATTTCAAAAAGGCATTTGTCGGGGCACCTGTGTGGCTCAGTCAGTTGAGCATCTGACTTTGGCTCAGGTCATGATTTCACAGTTCATGGGTTCGAGCCCTGCATCGGTCTCTTGGCTGACAGCTTAGAACATGGAGCCTGCTTTGGTTTCTGTGTTTCCATCTCTCTCTGCCTCTCTCTCTCTCTCTCTCTCTCTTTCTCTCTCAAAAAAAAAAATACACGTTAAAAAAATTTTTTTAAAAGACACTTGTCAATTTTCATTATCAAAATAGCTGCACTCTTGATTTCCTTCTCTCAATCGGCCCCCAAGAGAGCACACCAAAGGAGAGTGTATTGTAAGCCAAGAAGCTACAGATGCACACCTAACAGACCTCATGGAAGCCTCACTGAAAGCAGGCATTGGGAAGGGGAAGAAACTTTTAAAAGATCAGCACACCATCAGCCCGCAGACGGTAGAGAGTTCTCAGCCAGATGGGGTGGCCAATGTGTCCCAGCCCTGAAGAAGCAAAGTCTCAAAATAATATCAAATTTAAAAACAGTTGTGTACGTAAGCTATTCACGATTTCTCCAGCACTCACTGACACAAAGCACCATGGCATGGCACTTTTAGAGACGGCAGCTTCAGTCCCAGAAAAGGGTGACCAGATGAGTTTGTCTCATATGGCTAAATCCGTCCAAGCCTGAGATTCTTACCATTTTGGAGTACCAGCACTCCTGAAAGTCTGATGAAAACTTTGGATCCTTCCCCAGAAAAATATACACGGATACATACACTGTTTCAGATATCCATTCAGATCTATGATGTCTATGGACTAGAGAGAAATAGACATATGTAGTTTATGGCAAGACATTAATCCTTGACCAGAAAAATCCAAATGTCGTCTTCTTAGGACAGATGATAATAATGATAATGTAAACACACACAACACACACGCAACACACAAAATGCATTCTTTCTATAGTAGAGACCAGCTGCTCCCCTTACTGGACTTTTTGTGCAACCCTTACACATTTCATAGACTCGTGTGGCAAAGCCCAGATTCCACTCACGTTCCAAAATCCAATCACGCCCCCATGGCATGGACTTCCTCCCAAATGCTTTACTATCCTGCAACATCCCGAAAGGCACAGACCAGTTGTCCCCTCCTAACCAGCTGGGCAGCTCAAGCAAACCTCACCGCGAAACTGTCAAGGCAAAGGCAGGAGGTTACATAACTCCAATTAGCAGAAGCCCCGCCGATTCTAAACAGCTCCTACCACTTCATCATCTTTCCCCTCCGAGGAAATAATCACAATTGCCACCAACATCCTGGAAACAAAAGGCGACAGAATAAACATGGTGCTCACCCGGCAGACCCCAGGATTAAAATGTAATCTCAAAATAAAGTCTAATAACTTTCCCTCTTTTGAACACACTTGGAATAAAATTAGCATATAAATCAAAGCTTAATTAGGACATTGTAACAATGAACAGCACCGGCTGGTATTAAGGGTTTCAGGCCCAATATGATGCATCAAATAAACACCGTAATTAGAGAACAAAATCAGGGCGGTCTCCTGGTAATCAATCACCCAGCTAGGTTCAAGCCTTTCAACTTGAGGGTCACCTCTGTTTTTTGTCTTGTGAATCTTGCCTTCCAGCCATTCTCTCCCAAGAGACTTCATGCGTCTTCCAAGCTGGTCTCTGGCACATCCCTCCAGCTCTCGACACTCAGAGGGGAGTCCTGGCACTAAGCAGGGATGGAAGAGGCTTGCAGGTTGCTCAGAACAAAAGCCTGTGGGCTTTCGGAAGGAAGCATGTATTTGATATTTGAGCCACACTAGGCTTTTTAGTTGCTGGTTTTATCCAATCCAAGTACCTATCTGAGTCAGAAAGCCAAGAATTCTTAAGAAACGTCTCCTCTACTTTCACGATGTCCCAGCCATGCTGGCCTCCTTGATGTTACACACACACACACACACACACACACACACACACACACACACACACACACCAAGGAAATGCCTGCCTCAGGGCCTTTGCACGAGGTGTTTCCTCTCCTTAGAATGCTTTTCTCCCACATGGCTTTCTTCCTCGTTTCATTCAGATCTTTCTACTAAAATATCACTTCATCAGAAAGGTGTTCCTCATCCTTCTTATCACTCTGTTCCTCTCTTTGCTGGAGACTTTGAGGGGCCACTAAACAGCACCCTTCACCCAACATTAATTCTGATTCAATAGCAGAATAAGGGGGGAAAAGGCAAGGCAGATGGGAGAACAAAACGTTGCCTTCATTTCCAATAGAACTGATGTTAGCAAATGAGGCTTATACTGTGGGCAAGTGGGCTTCTGGGTGCCAACCAGCAGACCAGGCAGATGGACTCAGCCCGCCAGGCGCTGCCGGGCTAGGGCAGCGGAGATGTCGGGGAGGTAAGGCCGGAAGAGCGGAGCAGGTTGGTGCCTGCAGGCAGTAGGTTCACAGCCAGCACAACGGAAAGGAGGAAAGCGAAACCCATTCTTTATCCCAGGTCACCAAGGGTGGGCCAGCCCCTCCTCCCAGGAGGAGTGTTCCCAGAGGTCGGAGGGCGGGCGCTTGCACCATAGGAGAGGGGCAGGTGTGGCTCCTGTCCCCATGCCAGCTTTCTTTTCTCCAGAGCTCTTCTCACCAGCCGATGACTTCTGCCAGTATTTGTTTCTCCGCTGTCTTCCCACACTAAATACAAACTCCAGGAGGAGTTTTGCTTTGTTCGTAGCTGCACCCTGAGACCCCGGTACCTAGAACCGTGCCTGGTAAACAGCGGGCATTCAGGAAATAGCTGTGCAATGAATGAAGACGTGAAGAATGATACGTTTCCGGTATCTTTGAAGAAACATTGTATTCTGCGGCTGCAAAGGGCCAGGGCCACGGCTGCCTTTAGTGCTATGATCACCAGGACATTTTTTAGAGTGGCTACCGAAGGACCAGAGCTTTTCCGATGACCTCCTTGAATCCTGACCTGATTTCTTACCTGGTTCAGCTTTCCTGACCTCTAATCCACCTAGTTTAAGCTCCATGAATGCGGGGTACTGTCTGCCCCGCTTACTGGGACGTCCCCTGCACTAAATACAGGATCTGCCCAGTAAATCGTGGCAGCAGGAGGGAAGGTGGGAAGGAGGAAGGGAAGATAGAAAGATGGATCCCCCTTGCTTCTAAGCCCCCTTCCCCAGAGCGGGTCCTCTCCCCTAAGGAGAACGTGTGACCCAGCCTCCTGCATTCAAAGATGGAAGATATTATCATCTTCATATAACAGATGAGGCCAGAAGCCCAGAGAAGGTAAGCCACCTACCCACGGCCACAGGGAAGACAGGTGAAAGAGACTAGGACCCAAACCTGCTGCCTCCAAGGGCAGTGCTTATCATGTGGCATCTGCTCTCTTAGGACCCTTGCTCACGAGTGCCTAGGTCATGGCGCTGTCAACCCGGAGAGGTTCTGATTAGGGGCAACATGGCATGCCTTCTTCCCTGCAGTGTCCAGTGGGAGAGGAATCCCCGTGTCCTGAACCTGTGCCTGCGGCCCCAGCCACCTGGAGCTGAGCCCTCCGCTGGAGCACAGGCAGAGGCGGCCTCACCTTAGCCACCTCCTGCTTGCCTCCTCCCCAAGTGTCTGCTGGCCCCAGACTGTCAGAGCCCTGCATGGAAACACAGACCCCAGCCCAAGTCACACTGCCATAGCATCTACCTGGGCTCCGTCCAGGCTGTGGCTCTGCGAGGGGGGGCCAGACCCAGATGAAGTGTCTCAGCCCATGCCCAGAGCGACCCAACCTGGTGAGGGAGGCAGAGGTATAGACAACTGCAGTGTAGTCTCCAGACCTTCCTCTTTTGCATTAGAGCGACTTACCGATAGTACTATTACCGCATATCCGCCAGGGCCAAACACCCTCCAGTTCATCTCATCCACAGAACCCTATGAAGCAGGTATTATTCCTGGTCCCATTTCACAGATAAGGAAACTGAGGCTGAGAAAGGTAAATTGTTGTTGAAAGACCAGTAGGTGGCGAGTAGTGAAGTCAAGACGCAACTCCAGGTCTGTCTTAACTCTAAATCTTAAGCTCTCCCTGCCTATCCTGTCCTCTCTTGGGTCCATCTCCTCCTCAGGCTGCCTCTCCCCACGCTGACTAAGAACAAGGATGAATGAGCGGGAGCCCTGCAGTGTGGCCGCCCCACAGGCTCCGGCCCTTTCCACGTACATGGTTCGCCAAACACATGCTCTTAACTCTCCATCCCTTGTTCGTGCCTTTCTCTCTGCACAGGACTCCGTTCCCCATCCTGCAAAACCCTGCTCATCCTTCAATAACCAGTTCAGATGTCACCGCCAGTGGGACCACTCTCCCAGAACCTAATCCAAGCACCTGCCTNCTGGCTCAGTCCAAAGACAGCTCAACTCTTGATCTTGGGGTTGTGAGTTCAAGCCCCATGCTGGGTACAGAGAGTCCTTGAAAAACAAAAATCTTTGTTTTTTCAATGCCAATTCTAGAAATGCTACTGAATCAGAAACTCTGACGGTGTTTTAACAATCTGTGTTTTAACAAATATTGGCTCAGGCTGATGCATCCTAAAGTCGGAAAACCGTTGCTCTATTTTAACCCATTTTATTAGGACCCTTGGTATGTGTTCGAGAAAATTACTAGGTTGTGAGGACTTGCCGGGCCAGGACTGGTTGGTGTTCAGGGCCTGTCCCACAGCAGGTATGCTTTTGACTTTGAAAAGGCTTCCTTTCCCAGCAATCTCCAGATCTATGACATGGTGATATTAGCAATGACAGGCGCACGGGCAGACCAAGAGTGCGGGCGTTTTGTCAAGGGGGCCTTCCCGTGGTCTCTGCAGCAGCCCCCCGCCTCAGCACCACACCTGCTTGCTGAAAAAAAGCTCAACATTTCTTCATTCATTCCAGACACCACTGAGCATCAGGGACATAATGGCGAGTAATATGGAGACTCTGTGTCTCTTCCCCATGGAGCTTAAGGTCTAGTGCGGAAGACACACATTCATCAGTTATAGCTAACTTCAAGTGGCATTTACATTTATGTGTTAAATTCTCACAACTACCCTAAAAGTAGGTACTATTATCATCCTCTTCCATAGACGGGGAAGTGAATATTGAAAGGTGAAATATCTTGCCGAGGTTCACACAGCTTGTAGGTGACAGAGCCAATACCAGAGGCTGGTAGGGATTCATCCCTGCTCATAACCACAACATGACGCTATCTCAAAATAATTATAGAAGAATATCATAAACTTTGATGATCACTATGAAAAAAAGTACACAAGGGGCGAAGTTGCCTGAGAGGGAAAAGTGACATCGTGCTAGGGGAGGGGAATGTCACCAAAACCTTTCTAGAAGAAGCAACTTCTGAGCTGGGACCTGAAGAAAAAGTCAGAGTTAAGAAGACCAATCGGTGAAGTGAGTATGGAGTACAGGTGAGGCCTGTGCACACAGAAGAACAACATTTACAAAAGCCCCGAGGAAGAGTTCTAGCAGAAGCCACCAGGGCCCCAGCCCTGGGGGGAGGGTGCCGGGGAGGGAGGCAGCCTCTGTGCCTGTCAACGGTCCTCATCCATGGTCCACTTTTCAAAAGAAATGTTGTCAAACCAAGGGTCCCAGGTGGATGTACAGTCCATTGTGTGTGAAAATGTAACTGAAGTCCAGAAATGTCATCCATCACATTTCAGCCATTCGGACACGTTGACCGAGCGCCCGCCACGGGCCAAGCACTGTTGCAGGTATGGAGTATACGAGCCCCATCCTCCCGGAGCGTATCCACGGCTGGGGAAGAGAGAACTCTTTGGAAACTGACATTTAAACTCCTTTATCAGTACCGAGCATGGGCTGGGGGCCAGGCACTGTGTTGGGTGTTATATTGAAGGGTCTGGATTATATTTTAATGAGAAATCAAAGCCATATTCCAAACTCACAGCTAGGGCTCCCGGTCAAATGAACATCTCGTAACAATTCCACCCGCCACTCACAGTTCATGGGACTTGAAACATTTCTTGGGAAGCTCGAGCAGGATGAGTCACTTTGGGCTGCTCCATAAAGTGAACTCTGTTAATAGAATCTATTTCTATTGAGACAAGTGTCTGCAGACCTGTAATTCATTCTGCATAACATTCACACGCTCTATGCTGCTGCAACCTTGTTAAATGACTTTAGTCCGCAAAGCTCAGCTCAAAGAAGACATGGAGAACTAACATAGATTGGTTCAAAAAGGCCTTTGGGGAGTACGTTCAAAATCCGTCTGTGTTGCCACCTGGTTTTTCTTTGTTTTTCTATGGAATGAGACAGGTGGTATGGCCATGCCGATACCCCTGATACCATGACATCTCGGTTTCACGTCGCTGGTGGGATAAAAGCCCACTCCTCTAATTTTCCTGTAAGGTCCTGCTTAACCTGGCTGACCCCACTTCGTGCTACCATAACTTTCTCTTCACTCACTTCTCTAAACCAGGCTTCTGGTGCCACTCAAGTAAGCCAAGCTCATTCCCGTCTCCGAGCCTTTTTCTTGCCGTTCCTCCGTCCAAAGTGCTATTCCCTCAGATGCTCACGTCGGTGACCCCTAAGCTTCATGAATGTCACAACTCAAATGTCACCTCCTGAGAGGTGCTCAATGATTACCTCAGGTCCCCCACCGTCAGCACTTGCCGCTCTTTGAAATCACCTTGCTTTGAAGATTGTGATTGTTTTTTCTTCAGTCTGTCTCCCCCTACTGAAACAAAAGCACCATTTTGAGCAAAGACCTTGACGTATGACCAGTGGAGTATGCTGAACTTGAAAGCTACATGTGTAGCTTTCTGGGTCCCTGAGTGCCTGCTGTGGGACAGTGGCCACATAACTACAATCATTTCAGACTTCGCATGAGATTTGGAGGATATGCATTACATTAGCAAGCATTCCTTGAATAATCCAATACTTGGGGGCCATTTTCTATCAGATCGTTAGCACTTTACAAATCGATTGCTAGGAATCTCATATTCGGGATAGAAATCCTGTCTCCATTATACAACTTGCAAGTATTTTTCTCATGGTCTGTTACTCATCTTTTACCTTTGTTTATGGTGTCTTATGGTACAGCTCTTTAAAATTTTCATCTAGCCAAATCTATCCGTCTTTTGTATCACATTAGGGACTTCAATGTATTTCAACAAAAGCTTCCTCTGGGGCACCTGGGTGGCTCAGTCAGTTAGTTAAGCATCTGACTTTGACTCAGGTCATGATCTCACAGTTCATGAGTTCTAGCCCCACATTGGGCTTTGAGCCGACAACTCAGAGCTTGGAGCCTTCTTCAGGTTCTGTGTCTCCCTCTCACCCTGACCCTTTGTCACTCGCTCTCTCTCTCTCTCAAAAATAAACATTAAATTTTTTAAAACCAAAAGGAAAAAGAAAAGCTTCCTCTGTACTAAGATTATAAAACATATTCTCCATTATTTCCTTCGGCTTCTGTTTAGATCTTTTTTCTAAGTGGATAGTTTATTGTCATCACAATATTTAAATCACCTATTCTCATCACCACTGACTTAAAGCGCTACCATTATTACCTGCTGAATCCCTATGTATTCTCTGTTCTGTCCCACTAGTATATCTCTGTCTGCACCAGCATCAAACTGTTTGAGTCACTGGAAATTTATAGTTTGTGTTACCATTTAGTAATGTAAGTGTGCCCATATTACGCTTTTTCTCTCAGAGTTTCTCAGCTGCTCTTTCATATTTATCCTTCCACATTAATTCTAGAATAAAATTATCTGGCTTCACCAAAAATATCCCACTGGATTCTTTATTTAGATTAAACTTATGTACTCACTTAAGAAGAATTATTATCTTTACCATGTGGAGGCTTCCCATGCAGAAACATGGTATATTTTGCCATCTATTTAAGCCTCCTCTCGCATACATAGAGTTTTATGATTTTCTTCACACTGGTCTTGAATTATCCCTATGTACTTGACAGGTAGTACTGTTGTGAGAACCTCTTCCCTATTATGTTGCCTAACTAGATAGGACTAGTATATACAAAAGTTACTATTGTTTTGTAGATTTCTTTTGTGCCCAGCACCTCGACTAAAAATTTTTTCAGATAAAAAATTCATAAAATTTTTTGAAGTATAATTGACATACGATAAATATCCTATTAGTTTCAGGTGTACATCCTAGTAGTTTGATATTTTTATACATTATGAAATGATCCCCATGAGATTAGTTACCATCCGTCACCATACAAAGTTATTACCACTAAAAACTTTTTTTTACCACTAAAAATTCTTAATCGTTGATCTTAGTTCAGCCATATGATCTTACCATGTTTAAATACTTATTTTGGGGGGGCACCCGGTGGCTCAGTCGTTAAGCATCTGACTTCGGCTCAGGTTATGATCTCACCGTTTGTGAGTTCAAGTCCCATGTCAGATGAGCTCGTGCCCCACTTTGGATAAAACACAAGCCCCAGGTGAGCCCCACTTCTCTCTCTCTCTTTCCCTCTGCCCCTGAGGGACTCTGTCTCTCTCTGACCCTCACTCACTTGTGCTCTATCCCTCAAACGAACAAATACATAAATAAAAATTTTGTCTCTTTTCCTCCAGTATTTGAACCTCTCATTTCTTTATTTTTTTGAACATTTTTTTAATGTTTTATTTATTTCTGAGAGAGACAGAGTGAGCAGGGGAGGGTCAGAGAGAGAGGTTGACACAGAATCCGAAACGGGCTCCAGACTCTAAGCTGTCAGCATAGAGCCCAACGCAGGGCTCAAACCCACAAACCATGAGATCATGACCTGAGCCGAAGTCGGACACTTAACTGACTAAGCCACCCTGGTGCCCCTGAACCTCTCATTTCTTTCTCTTATGTCATTGCTTTGACTAAGATTCCGGTGCCAGCTGGACTAATCCCAGAGACAGCAAGTCCCTTACGTTGTCCTGTCTTTACGAGAGAGACCTCTATTGTTGTACCACTAAGTGTGATGTTTGCTGCTCATTTATTATACTCCTTCTCTTTTAGGACTTTCCTCCTCTTCAGAACTTCTTAAGTTTTCATTACGAAAAGGTGTGCAATTTTCTGAAGTGTATTTCAGCATTCACGAAGAAAGCCATATGCTTTTTTCTTTTAATCTATTAGTAAAACGAATTCATAACAGATTTCCTAATGTTGACCCATATTGTCTTTCCTGGAACAAATCCTT
Source organism: Crocuta crocuta (assembly GCF_008692635.1). Lineage (NCBI taxonomy): Eukaryota > Metazoa > Chordata > Mammalia > Carnivora > Hyaenidae > Crocuta > Crocuta crocuta. The sequence continues at coordinate 1,542,442 of NW_027529526.1, forward strand.
ACTCTGTCATGGTGGCTGTGCTTTTAAGACTTTTCCAGGTTTAATTTGCTAACATTCTATATGGAGTGATTTTCATCTACATTCATAATTGTAGGCAGTCATTTGGGGCCAGTTCTCTTGACTGTTAGAAAAACATCATAATAGAAATCATGGGTCCTTAAGAATTCGGAGGTTTGTTAGAAAGATACACGGCAGAAAGTAACAAAATTTATAGGCGTATCTGAGACTGGTGGCTAAGCTCTCTGCCAAGCCAGTCTCCTCTCCCACTTTCGAGGTGTTACCCTGACCGGCTGACCCTTCGGGACTAGAAGAGAAAACTAGAACCTGTGAGAAATCTGAGGTTTGATGGATTTTATGTTGAAGGTGAAGAGGTATTCATCATTTCAATACAAGATAATAGAGGCTAAAGCGACAGAAGAAGAAACCCAGATGGTACCCGTGTATCTGAGCGGCACCTCTCCAGCTGAGAATGAGCAGGAAAAAAAATTGTGGAGAAGGAAATTGTGGACACTTTTCCTTTGGGATTGTATATGCAAAAGGAATTTCATTTGAAAACTTAATTTCTCAATGGAATCTTAACATGGAAGAGAGTTATGTTCAAATTTGGAATGTCTCATGTTTTGGTTCATTGTATATTTTTCTTCGCTAGAGTACGTGACAAAGCTGGGCATAATGTGAGACGAAAAATATAGCAGCAAATTTTTAGATAATGTACGCTTACTTGAAATGTCCCTAAGAGTGACCCAAGCTAAAGAATGCTCGGCTTTGACCCGTTTCAGAGGCTGCACTGCCTACCTGGTCCCAGAAGGACAGGACAGAGCAATAGATGTCAGGTGAGCAGCCTCACAAAGAGGGAGGAGGGCCCTCCTGACCAGAAGAGTCCTGGCTGAGCCAGGGCCTGGCCCCTGAGGCCAGTGGATTAAGACAGAACGAAAGCAGAGGGATGCAGAGCAAGAGGGCATTGAGCCCCCCAGGGCCCATGAACCCAAGCTCTGTCTACTACCTTGTCAGCTTCACTGCTACTCTCTAGGGACTGGCCATTGGTGACTTAGTGGGGCGGAGTCCAGAATCTGCAGTGGGAAGTTTTCTGATGCACTTACTTTTCTTCAAAGGCCAATAGCTATTTACAGTTCTCTCTTCTGTTTCTTGCCTCCACTTCCTATCCTCAGGAAAATCTGACCATGGCTTTCTTTTCCTCTGTTATCTCTGCACTTGTAGACAATTAGGACGGAGGCCATTCTGTAGGTTGCTTGTTCACCCTATCTGTCCAACCAGATATCATCTATCTACTGATCCATCCATCCACCCACCCATCCACACAATTCAACAATTCCCACAAGACCCTGTCCGCCTATCTGTGCTGAACACTTGCACAAATATCGATAAGTGTGTGCTTTGATTCTCCTTCCTGCTTCTGGGGTACGCGTATCCTCAACCACTTAAGAAGTCAGGGCCTAGCTATTGTCTGATGCTCCATCACAAGACCCAGATGTTTCCAACTGCAACAGGACAAGAGTCAGGATTTGCACCCAGGCCTGTCTCCCACCAGCGTGCCCTCTCTGGGCTGCTGCGTTAGACCACAGCCATGCTCTGGGAGCCCCATCGCTCACCGCTGTTTTCTGTGAACTCGGCTTCCTCCTGGCTAAGCGTGTTGGGCTAATTCTTTCTGTAGTTGGCTCAAGAGCTTCCTTAAGGAGTTACCTTTTAAAGGTTATATGGGTAGCATACTTTCTGAGTCTGTCTTGTATACTTTTTTCTTATGCCTTCACATAAGAATAATTTGGGTGGTTATATAGAGGGTCCCTATATTTCCCCTCTTTACTCATATTCTAGCATTAGGGTTACAGATGAGAAATCCAATACTAGATTGACCTTTCATCCTTTGTAGTCAATTTACTTTTCCTATTTAAAAGATTATAGGATTTTTCTCTTGGTTAGAATTCTAGAACGTCAGGTGTAGACCAGATTGTTGTGCCTTGATGAAATGGAGACTTTTCAATCTAGATTCACATATTCTTCCATCAGGAGAATTTTTTATTTTTTTCTGTTGCCTTGATTCAGTCTGTTTCCTACTTCGGTATTCTCATTTTGTGGATCTTGGGCCTGCTACCTTTATTTTAGAGGTTTCTTAAAATGTATCACCATCATTCCCATCTCTTTGTCCCCATGCTCTGCATTCTGGAAAATTTCTCCAAGTTGTCTTTAAATTGAACGAATCCTACTTTCACAGTAGCCCCTTTTACTAGTGACTATTGATTTTTAAAAAATTTTTTTCTTAAAACACTTTGGTATTCTGATTTTCTCTTTTTTCAACAGCCTCCTCTTTATTGATTCAGTATCTTTTGAAATACCTCTGGTGATATTCATTGGACACTTAAGTTTTTTCTTCCATTTTCTATGGTAATTCTATTTAAGTCAGAAATATTTGCTCTGGGGGCACCACGGTGGCTCAGTCGGTTGAGCATCTGACTCTTGATTTCAGCTCAGGTCATGATCCCAGGGTCATGGGATTAGCCCTGCATTGCGCTCCACACTGAGCATGGAGTCTGCTTGAGATTCTCTCTCTCACTCTGCCCCTCTCCCTCACTTGTGCACTCTCTATAATTTTAAAATTAAAAAAAAATTTAATTGAAAAAAGAAATATTTGCCTGAAATTTTTAGCCTGATTCCCCTCTTTGGAGTTGCTGATTCTCCAGGTAGTTCTGATGTGCTCTTTGGGTTTGTTTTTTTTTTTGTTTGTTTGTTTGTGTTTGTTTTGTTTCTTTGATTTTTGTTTTTTGGGGGTTTTTTGTAATTCTAAATGAATCCCTATGCTTGTAGAACTGGTAGCTGACATGGCTTTTATAGAGATCACTATCTGAGTTCCTCTCCAGAGCCAGCTGTGTTGACTTAGAACCTCTCTTTGGGTCCACAGGATGAGGGCAGGCTAGTGGAGAGATGACCCCCTTCAGGCCCACGAATGGCATCAGCAACCCCCACCAAACCCCTGCCACAAACAGCAATATCCACGTCTTATACATCCTGGAGATGAAGGCTGTGGTCAGTTTCTCTGTGTGAGCCAGTACAAACTCCCAAGTTCCTCAGTTTGATCCTTCTTTCTGCCCAATGATGCCCTTGCTTCCCCACATGTATTGCTTTGCCCTTGATGACTGTGAGCCAGTCAACACCGAACAACCCATGAGGGGAATGGCTCATTTGGCAACTGGCAGGCTTGGAGGGAGCAGGAAGATCACAGGGAGAGGCAGAGCCTTCTTGCCTGGACAGCAGTGTGTCCTTCAACAGACGGCGGACCATAGGAGAGCAGGGACTGTCCCTCCTGTGTCTATCACCCAACACAGCGCCACTACAGGCTTGGTAAGTGAATGAAAGACAAACACCTCCAAGCCCACAGGCTTCTGTTCCAATTTTACTGTGTCTGGCACGTCCTTCCCACCCTCACTGTTACCCTCATGCCCAGGCTCAGCCGTCTCTGGTTCAGACTTCAAGCCTCAGCTCAAGTATCACCTCAAAGGAATATGTCTCCGTCCCTCCCCGTGTGGCCCCATAGCTTCTCTTGGGGCACCTGCTCACTCCGTATATTTGTGCACAATTATCTCGGGCCTCTGGTAGATGCAAACAAATATATACAGAAACAAATGAACAAATAAATAAATCTGCAATAAACCATGAGCTCAAAGCGGCGATCACGTCTCGTCCAAGTTCACATCACTGACGAGAGTGGCACCTGGCATAGAACAGCCAGATATTGTATAACGGAACTGAATAATACACAGGGGATTATTATCTTCAACTTATGGTATTTCTATGATTGTCAGACTCTAGGAGATTGAAACTTCCTAATGGTAGAATGTCAGGCACCATATTCCCCACCCCCCTCCCCGCCCAGGGGAATGAGAGGAAATTTGTCATTCATTGAGCAACTTAATACATGCCAAGCACTGAGCCAGGTGCTCTCATCATCACAAAACTGGATCTCATGTTTCCTGAGTGTGTACCTATTGCCAAACAATATTTTGAGTATTTTACATAAGAAAGTGTTATGAGATAGATATTAATATTATCCCTACTTTTCAAAAGAGTAACTCAAACAGGAGGCAATTAACTTGCTCAAAACTGCAGAGCGAGCAAGGGTCAGAGCTTGGATTTGAACCCAGGCAGTCTGGTTCTAGAATCTGACTGGGCTCCTGATCACTACATTATATTAGTTCATTCGTTCAGTATCTACAGCAGCCCTGAGAAGTACTACACCCTGATGTATAGGTCAGGGGACTGAGGCGCACACCACATCCAGATGAGGTTAGCCACCAGCTGGGAAGACAGGTCTGCCTGCCTTCTAAACTGATACCACCTCCAATTGCAGCCTCCCGGAAATGAGGGTGCAGAGGGCAGCCTCCTGGCTGGACATCATGCCACAATCCCCACATGCTTTCCACAGGAATGTGCCAAGAAAATCAGGGTGCCAGTGACAGCCCTGTATCCCTGGGAGTCCTGAGCAGATGGGGGGCCTGGGCACAAAATCACTTAGAAAACCAGTGAGCTGAAGACTTGGCATTAAAAAATGACTTCCATTTACTGAGGGCTGGCTGTGGACCAGAGACATTATTGACATTTGGCATCTCTTAATTCTCTCCACAATATGCTGACAGGTATCCCCCCCTCCCCACACCCGACACACACACCCATTTTACAGATAGAACTAGGCCTAGAAAAGGGGAAGTTCCTGCCCAAGCTCACTTGGCCAGTGAGTAGAACTGGATTTTCATTCCAGATGTGTCTCCTGCCAAAGCCAATGATCTTGACCAAGAAGTTTAGCCCTGAATTCACCTGCACCCTAAAGACATTTCCCTGCAGCCCTGATTCTGAGCTGCCAAGTCTGTGGCAGTTGACGGGAGGTGGTTCAGATATGGCTCAGAGAGGAGTAAAAACGACATCCCAGGTGAGGAATAGGAAGTGCTGGGACACAGGGAGAAGGGCTGGGGAGAGGCACAGAGCTCACAGGGGAAGGTGTACAGATGGGGTCTTCCCAGGGCCATCTTCCCGCCAGAGGTGGGCAAGGGAGAGAGATAAGCCAGTCATGTTTTGGCGCAGGTGAGGAGTCGGTGCCTCTAGCCCCAGGTCCCACCTTTGTGCTTTGTGTGGGAGGAGCCTCCCAGGGTTCAAGTTCAGACGTGGGCAGATGTTCAAACTTCCAGCTGTACAGAGCATCTGCCACATGACCAAGGGTCCGTTCCCAAGGCTCCATCCCAGCGACCACAGTGGAGGCACTGTTGGTGGGGGCCCTGGCTGGGTCTCTGGGTCCTCCTCTCCTGGGATCACCCAGCCATGGAGCAGTAGGAAGCCAAACCAGCTGGCGCTCCTGGGGCCGAGGAATGCTCCTGATGAGGAAGGAAGACCACTCACCAGGAAGTCGCTCTTTCACCCTCTTCCTCGAGCAGACACGGCACCCTGTCTGACCAGGTCAACCCAGGCACCTCCTCCCCCAGCCTTTACCTGGTGTAAAGCTTATTTAAAATTGGCACACGGTGGTTTACACAGCAGTGCTGGAATGTCCAGCGCTTTGCGCCTTGCAGTTGGGATAATGAAGGTGTAAATCACACTCCCTGCCCTCGAGAAATATGCAAAGTCTTCGCAAGAAGAAGAACCACAAAAATGGCAACAACAATAAAAACGGTAACCCTCCATGAGTGCCCATCCACCACACATTAGCATCCATATTATTTAATCATAAAAATACTAGAGCAAAGACAGTCACTGGGACTTCACGCCTCGGTGCTCCTGTCTGTCACGTGACTGTAGGATGTGTTCAACTGATATCTGAGGTGCAAATTAATGAAGCATCACACTGCTAAGTGCCCTAGGAATCAAGAGGTGGTCATCTGGTAGAGGCCAAAACACTAAGGAATGAAGATCGAAATAATTTAAACATTAAAAACACCTGAAAGCCCTATTTAACCTAACTTCATGTGAATCAGATGCCAAGGGACAGAGAAGGTAAGCAGTACTTAGTAAGAAAATGCATGGGGCACCTGGGTGGCTCAGTTGGTTAAGCATTTGACTCTTGGCTTCGGCTCAGGTCATGATCTCACGGTCCTGGGATCAAGCCCCACATCAGGCTCTGCACTGACAGTGTAGAACAGAGCCCACTTGGGATCCTTCCTCTCCCTCTCTCTCTCTCCCTCTCAAAAATAAATAAACTTTAAAATTTTGTTAAGAAGAAAGAAAATGCCTGTGTGAGACCCATGTCACAGCTGGAGGAGAGGTCCCTCACAGGAGGCCAGCTGGGTGGCCCATTGCATGATCAGATGCTCAGGACCCAAGAAGGATGAAGGGAGAGCAAAGGCCAGGAAACCCAGCCTCAGGCAACCTAGGCCATAGCAGTCAGAGCCCTGGTCAGAATTGCAAATAAGATCAGCTAAGAAAAGCACACTGTCCCCATTAGCTTGGGGACATCGTGGTGGAAGCTGCGAACTTCAAGGGCTGATCTGTGAGTGTGGTGGGGACACCTGTAGACCAGCTCTGTGCAGCCCTGGGCAAGCTGCCCCTCTCTAGGCTTTAGTATCTTCCTCTATAAAACAACAGAAGTAGACAATACCAGCAGTTTTTTTAACCACTGGGGATGTATGGTTCCTTCTGGTAACCTAAAGGTTATGGATTCGTTCCTCAGAGGAAAAAAAAAAAAAAAACAGGTACATATTTGGCATCAAACAGCAGGGAAGTTTCTGGCACCATCCACCCTACTCCAGAAGCCCAGATAACAACCGTTGGGTTAGGACACCTCTAATGACTACTTGAGGTCTAGACAAGGTAAGTTGAGGCTCTACCAGTAGGAGGCCTTGAGTACAGGCTCAAGGAGGGCTTAGGCTCCAGCAGTAGCAAGCCATGGAAGGCAACCACCAAGGATCAAAGTCCTCAAAGGATCTGCTGAGCCGAGCTCTGTGGCTTCTTCACTCAGGACCCAGGACCAAGCAAGCTTCATTTACAATCCACAGCAGACATACAGACGCCTATTTGCTACAGAAGCTGAAGAGTTCTTTGCTGTTGACCTGAAGTGACCCAATGGGCCTGAATTCCCCAGAAGAATTGCATCTTGCTAACCTCACAATGGCAGGTACATCACTCCATCTCACAGGGCTCACCAGAAAACACGGGCACCCTGCCCTTTCGGCGCAAGATGCTTCTTGGTTCTCTGGGCAGCTTGGGGACACATATGCTTACCTGGCTGTCCTGCTCAGGAGACATCTGTCACTCACCCCAGTCCAGGCTGCCAGTTGGCCTTAAGGGTTAGAACAGAAATTCAGGACCCCACTGACGCCGTGAATTGGGTTTTCCACTTCCTGCTGAAGATACCAAGTCAGAACTACGATCTTCTCTTTGTGGAAACTCATCTCTCCTTTGGGGTGGAGACAGAAAGGGGCCTGTGGGCTTTGAGGACAGACTTCGAGAAAAATTCCATGGGAGGCGAGAGGAGGTCTCAGCCCACAGTTCTCATCCTTGTCTGCACGTTAGCATTACCTGGGGAGCTTGTAAAAGTGTACCGACGCTGATCTCTGTGGCCAAGCGAGTCTAATGCTCCCCAGGTGAGTATAATGTGCAGCCAGGGCCGAGGACCACCGTCCAAACATTGAATAAAGCAGTCAGTGGTGGGTAGCACAGGCTACGTATGTGCAGTGCTCGAGAAAAAGCAGTCTTCACCTTAGGAGGTTCCAGAAAGGCTTCTTGGAAGCAAGGCCTTTCCACAAGCAGATAAGGGGGGGATGGGCATTGCAGACTAAGGGAGGAGCTTAAGCGAGGACCCAGAATTGGGAGAACCTGTTGCCAATCCGGGCCCTTCGCTCTTTTTAGGTCTCATCTCACCAAATAAACTCAAAAATGCCTATTTTATCAAGCGAGACCCCACATTCCTGCATTCTTTGAGGCTGATCTAAAATGACCCCAACTTCGGTGCTTTAGTCTTTGTTCTTATAAAGGACTGTTCTGGAATAGAAATTGGAGATGACAGAGGATGGGGTAGTAGACTTCAGAGTTATTTTAGAAATGTTTTCACATACAGGTTTTTCATGTGCTCCTGGGAAATCATTGGGACGTGGGCAAGAAAACTGTAACCAGCATTTTACAGAAAAGGACACGAGCAAAGGTAAGGTCACCTGCCGAAGGGCACGCAGGAGGCTCCTGTAAGAATAGGGTCCATCCGTTAATTCTGTTCACCCTGGGTCCCTTTCGCCTAGGACACAGAGACCAGCCAGCCGCTCGCCCAGACATTTTGGAGAGAGTTTCCACAGCGCTATGCCCAGGCTAAAGAGGGCAATGACAGGAATTCTCCATGGGCCACTAGGCATTCACATCTATTCGTTCAACCAGGAACAAGGAACCAAGAAATAATATATAAGGCAGAATTGTAGCCCTGTTATAGCTTGATAAGTGGAGAATCCTTTGAATTTATATGAGCCTTCAGTGTCCAAAAACGATAGGAATAGCCAGCACAGCTTAGATGTCCATACCAGAAATTATTATCCAGCATTTAAAATGATGCTATTGGGGGCGCCTGGGTGGCTCAATCAGTTAAGTGTCTGACTTCAGCTCAGGCCATGATTTCATGGTCCGTGAGTTTGAGCCCTGCATTGGGCTCCATGCTGCCTGCTCAGAGCCTGGAGCCTGCTTCAGATCCTGTGTCTCCCTCTCTCCCTGCCGCTCCCTCGCTCCTTCTCTCTCTCTCCCTCCCTCTCTCTCTCTCTCTCAAAAATAAACATTTTTAAAATGATACTTTTGAAGACTACCTATTGACACTGACAAATGCTCCCTCTATAGTGGTAAATAAAATTAGATCTGTGTTCATGGAATTATGAATTAAATTCACTCATTCTGCACATGTACCAGGTGCTGCTCTGGGCGCTAAGGAATGAGCAGTGAACAAAACACGGAAGTCCCTCCTCCTGTCAAGCTCCTGTTCTGGAAGAGAAGACAGTAATCACCTAAAAAAGGAAAAGATATGGGGCAGCAGGTAGTAGTAAGTGCAATCAAGAAATGAATCAAGACGGGGGGACGGTAAAAGGGATTTTTTTCCTCCATTATGCCTGAATGTATTTTCTAAAAAATATTATATTTATGGCCAGAAAAAAAATTCTTTAAAAAAAAAAAAAAGGCAATGCCAAAGAAGTGATTGAGTTAGGAATTGAAGTTAGCTTACACGTTGTACCTCAGCTGGGATTCAGCTGCGTGGCTCTGCTGTAGACTGCTGGGTGGGGGAAACAGACCCAGAGGGGACCCAGAGGACAGGGCAGTTACAGAGGCAGCAGCCCAGTTTCTAGAACCAGCCTTGGATTCAGGAATGTGGTATTAGTAGAGTTTTCAGAATTGGGGGCAGTGCTGACAGCAAGATGCCCCGGGTGCCAATGCCCCCAAGTCCATTCTCAAAATTTCAAATGTCCATGACTATCCTCCCCTAAGTGAGGCCAGGCTTGATTTCTGAGCCCAGGGGGAGCTGAGCCCGCAGGGGGTGAGGGAGACGCTAATCCCTGCTCTGCCCCTACCCTTCCAAGGAGACCTAACTACCTCCCAGATGGGGGATTAAGTCAGCGGCCTTCGTGATGAGCACTTGAAAGTTCCATACGATTTTCTACAGTCTTTCTTCCCATCTCTTTTTGGGACTGTCCTTTGCCATGGCTCCAGTCCACACACAGCAGATGAATTATTTGGGCCACTGAATACAGAAAAATGGATGCAGAGGATGAGGGACAGAAGGGAAAAAATATGGGCTTCAGATGGGAGTCGGGGGACAGAGGTAAGAAGAAGGAGCTAGGAGATGGCTGGCCCAGGGCCAAGTGCTTCCTCAGGCCTCATTACAGGCTGCTACTCTACTTCCTCACTCACCCAGCTGGAGGGCCTCCCTAGATAGGCACGCCTTCATGAGAGCACCACCTCACTGACAGATTTCACTTCATCGCCGTCACCCCCAGGCACTCTCACCGTGGTCCAGCTGCTCATCCTGGCCCTGCCGGGGATGGTGAATGGATCCATGAGCCAATGAGCTAGCCAAATGTGGTGGGGCATCCATGGCCGTCAGGAGAGAGAAAACTGCGCCAGGAGGGCTATTCACCTTCTCTTGGGCCCACAGAACTCTCCAGGACACCCTAATGCCACGTGCACCTTCCTGCCTCCTTCCTGGAAGAGCATGGTGACTCAGAGGCTTGGGCGGCCGAGAGTCCAAATCGTAGCTCAGGCTCTCCTTAGTCACGTGATCTGGGGCAAGCCTCTGGGTCCCTGTTTTCTCATCTGTGAACCAGAGGTTTTAAAAAGGTGAATAGAAAGAGCAGTCACCGAGGGCCTTATAGGTGCTGAGTAAATGGTAACTGTCGCTCATTCTTTCTTATCCTTTCTCCTCCTCCCTATTCGCCCAGCAGCTTGGCGTCCCACAAAGGCTTTTGCCCACCTGAACCACAAAGAAAGTCTCCCGCCCTCTGGCTTTTCTTGCTGTGCCTTTGAACCACACCACCTGTGTGGACAACAGGCTCAGCGCTGTGAGCCCACAGGATTCTCCTTCCAAGGGAGTCAAAGATAGGAAGCATTTTCCTGGGTATAGAAGTGGGGA
>NW_027529526.1:1553080-1596124 GCF_008692635.1 Crocuta crocuta
ATTGAGGTGGGGAGGGGGTGGGGGGGAGGGGGCAGGGAGAGCCAGACTGGCTCTTCTCTGCTCTCTGCTGCCCCCTGTTGGTTCAGAGCTTGAAGAGCCAGTTGCCCTCTGCCCGTGTAAGTTTTACCTTTCATGGAGATGATGCTGGTAGAAAGGTAACTCCAAGCAGTTAAAAAACAAAATAAAACAAACAAAAACACACTTGGGGATTGTAGACAAGAGTCTCAGATGCAGTCCTGCCTTGTCCTGCTTGGCTGCTTTGGGGTGCTAATGGCTCAGGTGCCCCTGTGACCTAAGGCTTAGACATCAAGGAGAGCCCAGGCTTTGCTTTACCGCTTGGGGTCCCTCACTGCGTCTTCCAGAGAGAATGACCTTGAATAAGTTCTGCAAAAAGACTGTCGCCCTTTCCTCCATGCTCCGGCCCACGTCAGGCGCTACCAGCCAATTGCTTTCTTTCTTTCCTGGTGAGCACAGACCCAGCTTCAGGATCCTTCTTAACACGGCTGGACTCCAGTGGCCCTAGTCATTGCATGCCATCACACCTGTTTTACGTCTTGAGGGTTGGAGCTCAAGCCTGGTCCCTGAAGCCAGGGAGAAGTTCTGGAACAAATGTCCTGCTCTGTACCTGCTCCTGTGTCACCTTTCGCCAAACGGTCTGGGTATTTCACAGTTGCACTAGAGCAGCTTCTGTCTTTGAACTGCATTCGCTGTTTGATTTAGGAAATTTGCTAAAGACAAAATATTGGTAAACTGACACTAAAAAGCATTACTGAGCATAGGAAAGGCAAACAAGGGGGTATGTGGACTATTAGATTCCCTCTCCCTCAATATTTCCAGTTACACCCGTCGGAGCAGCTGGATGGGACTGTAAGGCACCTGTCGTCTCCTGGCTGGGGAATTACAGCAGAACAGAGAACCAGAAATGGAACTGTAGGTCTGGACCCTTAGTGTTCAAGGCTTCAGAAGTCTTCAAGGCACTTGAGGGATAAGACCTGCACGTTTGAGCATCAGATGCCCCTGAGTCTTATAAGAGTCCGAGTGTTCAGTTTATTCTGTAAATGACAGACCTGGAAGAGCACGGGACCAGTCCAAGCCACTGCTTACCATCCCCCACCGCTCCCAAGACTCAGTAATTTCACATGCTGTTGGGAGACGAAGAGAGCAGAGAGCTCAGATTTGGGGAGACCCCAAGAAGAGGGCGTGTGCCCTGCCTGCCCCCACCCTATGGCCCAGGCCCCAACGCAGGGTAGGTCAGGTATCTGAGAGCAGAGATTCTGGGGCTCCCTCACTGGGTAAGGCCTGTGCAGGAGACAAGTCTGGTTGGGTTCTCCCCTCCCAGAGCCAAGCAGAGAAGGGAAAATTAAGTAGAAATGGTCGCAAGAAATAGAACCTTCTGTGTTTTTCTGCACCAGAGCTACAGAAACCTAATCTCAGTGAAATTCTATTCACCTCAGGTTTGTTTTTGTTTTTAGCTCTTTTAAAAACAATTTAATGTTTGATTTATTTTTGAGAGACAGAGAATGCGAGTGGGGGAAGGACAGGGAGAGGGGGACAGCAGTTCTAAAGCAGCTGTGCACAGAGAGCAGCAAGCCTGATGCAGGGCTCGAACTCCCAAACTGCAAGATCATGACCTGAGCCAATATTGGGCGTTCAACCGACTGAACTACCCAGGCACCCCTAGCTCTTCTCCTTTATGTTGTCTATTCTATTTGGGGGGATACCAAAGCATGTGGGAAAGAGGTATCTGTTCTCAGTCATCACCTGGCCCACTGTTCCTGGGCCCATTTGGCCTCTGGGTGTGAGTTCACACAAATGGCTGCGCCAGTGGCTTCGGCCCAAGCCTGCTGGACCTCCATGTCCTGCTGTGCAGGACCACATTCGACCACGTTCCATGCTTTGTGTGAGCAGGTGAGGACCCCAAGAGGTGGTCTCTGATCACTTGCCCTTAACACTCACACACAGTGTGACCTTAGGTAAATTACATAAATAACCTCTCCACGCCTCAGTTTCCTCATCCGTAGAATGGGAATAACAATAGTATGTACCTCAGAGAGTTGCTGTGACAATTAAATGAACTAACACGTTTTAAATGTCTTAGAGCCCTACACATGCATCCATTCATGTGATTATTTGCTACTAGTTATAAAGGTGGTGATGTGGGAGAGGCTCTTTGTACAAATACCAAATATTACAAATTTGTACTATTTTTCATAGGCATTGTGATGCGCTTCCTGGGTGGGAGAGAAAAGCATGAGGCTGCAGCCAGGGTTCTAGAAACAACACATCACATAACACTGCCAAGTGCCGATGTTCCAAATCGGACCTGACAGATCAGTCCTAGAGGCTGCGTCTGCGCCAGGCACGGCTTTCGGTTGCTGGATAGGGAAAAGGATCTGTGGTGCTGGCACGAAGGACAGTGGCCACAGCGGTAGGAGGGGAAAGAAGAAGAGGGGACCTCCAAGGCCTCAGGACACTGGCTCTTCAGTCAACCCGTGTTAGACCCCCTCACTCTTTTGCAGCCAGCGCGGCCTTCTGAATGAGAGCCGGCTGGCGCCCTGCCCCGGCCCAGGCGTGCTCACAGGAGTGTCCTGCGCGTGTGAGCACCGTTGTCATGAGGCCGGACCCAGCACAGACAGCGGCAGGAACAGAGGCCTGTAATGCTGCCCCCAGGTTGAGCAGTCAGGCTACCAGGTAAAGAGAGGGTGCAGGCTTGGGTCCAGGTGACACCAGATGTCAGTCTGACCAAGGAGCCTGTGGCCAACTTACCAGCCCCCTGGTAAGATGGTAGTGCAAGATCCGCACGCAATCTGAATACACTGGAAATGGGGCCTGCGCTGGATCAGTTAAGCACCTGGAGGTTCCTGCACCCCACGGTCCTCAAACCCTCTCCTTGGCCTCATGCCCACGGTGCCTCATTGGCTGAGTCCCACCGTCAGCACTTTGGTTTCCATTTGCAATTGCCCCTTGGGACCCACCAGCTTCTGGAGGAGTGTCCCAGTCCAGAGATGATAGATGGGTCTTCCTTTTTGTGCCAACTTCTATTGATGGCTAGAACTTGCCTGGATTCAGTGTTTGGAAAGTGGTCAGCTCTGGGAGACAAGATCATTTAGCTCTGACTGCCCAAGTTCAGGGAGCGAAAGAGGCAGCATGCATGTGGTGCCCCAGCCCATCTCTCCAAAGGAGGACTCTTCGGCCCCTGTGGGAGAGAACTGGACACATGGAAAACAAAAAGTAGGGGGAACAAAACTGGGCTCTGAAGGGCCCCAGTTGTTGCCAGAGGTGGGTTCACCAAAATCTGGACACAGTTGCCACAGCCTTTGGGGGGACCATTAGCAATTTCCCAGGTGGTAGTGTAGAGCTGCCTGTCTGGTCCCCCTAGTGGGGGCAGGAGTTGGTGGAGCGACCAACCTCCCCCAGTTGGCCTAGGACTGTTCTCGTTTGAACAATGAAAGTCTCACATACCAGGAAACTCCTCAGTCCCGGGCTGACCGGGATGACTGGTCACCCAACCGACAGGAAGTATAAAAGCTTTACCTGCCCCCCACCCCCCACCCACCGGCGCAAGGCTGATCCTTCAGCTTAGTAGCCAGGAACACACACTCTTCTTTAGAAAGAAAGATGTGCCAGGTACCCTTCAAGAGCCTATCTCTGGCCACACTCGGTGGCTCTTACATGAAATGTTTACCCAGGAGCCTAAGGACTTTCGATTCCCCTGACGCTCCCTTGTGAATGAAGGTGAAGTTCAGGGGACTTTGGAGAGAGATCTATCTGGAGCCAGTGTGCTCAGTGGCTCTTACCTTCTCCCTGGTTTGTGTCCTTTCCACCTGCAACTTGCTAAGAAGAATCTGTGCTTGCACTCAGCTATGTCTGCTCTGGGTGACATCTGTCAACCTGGGAGTTTACTTGTTGGTAATAGTATTTCCCTGTTATTCAGGCACCACACAAATAGCATAAATATGATTTAACCACCCTTGCCAGAAATCACAAATTTGTGTCGTGCGTGCTGAACGCTAAGGCTGATTAGCACAAGATTTAATTTCCGTTAATATCAGCCCAAGACAAGCAGAGCATGAAATTAACCTGATGTGTTAATATTGTGCTTCACAGTTCCAACTGTATCCTGTAGAGGCTCTCACTGGAGACAGGTGCCGCTCTGCGTGGGGAAGGACTCTAGCAATCAGCACCGTCTTGGGGGAGCAGAATGAGCAGGCCCGGGAGGAGGTAGTTCCTGCAGCTGCAGTCAGGAAGGCATCGGATGGCAATGCAGGGAGGCCCTGGATGGCAGGTGGATATTATGGTGGGAATTAAGGACTAGGAGCCTCCGCAGCCCTTTCCAATCCTGGGGCTCTAGGATATTGAATCTCAAAAGAGCTTCCACAGGTCAGATGTTACTATCTAAGACAAATGACGAACTGCAGCCTGAGGACTGAATTGAGCCAGTTGGCTGTCTGCACAGCCCATGAGCTAAGAATGATTTTTTTACATCTTTAAATGGTGTGTGTGTGTGGGGGGGGGAATCAAACGAAGAATTCATGCCGTGATATGAAAACTATATGAAATTCAAATCTCAAGTGTCCATTCAGACGGTAGCTACCAAGTTGAGCAGGGCAGAACTTACAGAGAAGTTGAATCACTATGTGGTACACCTGAAACTAATGTAACAGTGTATGTCAGCTATACCCAAATAACAAAATAAAGCTTTTTAACACAAAGTTCAGTGTCCATCAGTTAGGTGTGATTGGAACTCAGCCATGCCATTTGTTTTTGTATGGTTTGTAACAGCTGAATAGTTGCTACAGAGACCATAAGAACTGGAAAGCTCTAAATATTTACTCTCCGGCTCATTACTGGAAAAATTTGCCAACTCCCAATCTGAGACAACAGTAATTTTCAAATGGGCTCTTTGGAGAATGGACCAAGGGCATCAAGGGGAAGTGGGACTCCGGGCTTTCGCTCTTTATCAGTTAATACACCATGTGCTTTTGTTTGAAGAAAAAGATTATAACTAAAAACGGTTTAAAGCGAGTTCAAAACGTTTTCCCTTTGGAGGAGCACATGGAGGTCAGTGAATTGTGGGCTGTAGGCAGCTCTAGATCTCCAGATGAACCCAGACTAGGCCAAAGTTGTGTGTGTGTGTGTGTGTGTGTGTGTGTGTGTGTGTGTGTGCGCATGTGTGCGTGCATGGGTACACACGTGTGTACATGTGCATGAATGTATGTGCTCCTCCATCCACAGAGTTTGGGGTCAGGGGCAAGTATACAAGTAGATCTATTATCATCCTCATGAAGCACAGTCTGGGATTCTCCTATATACACAGACCTCCCTTCCCCTCTGCCTAGCAAACACCTACTGATCCATTTTAAATAAGCTGGTACATATTCTTAGCTTAATTAAACCGTCTGTGGTAGGCTAATGTCTACATCAAATCCATGGGACCTGGGAATGTTGCCTTTTTTGGAGGAAGGGTCTTTGCAGATGTAACTAAATTAAGAATCCACCCCTAACTGCCACAAGTATCTTTATAAAAGAAAAACACTGAGAAGAAGGCACTGTGACAACAGGGGCAAAAATTGCAATGTGGCCACAAGCCCAGGAATGTCAGGCCAGCTACCAGAGGTGGGATTTTTCTCAGAGACCTGCCAGATTTCAGACCTCAGCCCTCGAAAAAACACCCTTGAGAATAAAATTGTGCTGCATTAAACCACCAAGTTTGTGTCGATTTGTTACAGCAGCCTCTGGCAACTAATACGCCAAAAAGGTTTTATTGTACATGGTCCCACAATCCTGCGACAATAATTTCCATTACTTGTGTTGAATACCCACGCATCCCTCACAAGCCCGTTCAAAGCTTTCCGTCTTATAAATTATAGTTTATATAGAGAGAAAAGAGTACGAAGAGTATATATATATAGAAGAGCACGAGGGACCAAATGAGGTAACGTATTTAAAGCATCTTGCACATAGGAGACACTCTGCGCACACGAACTACTCCTTTCCTTCCTTTCTCCCAGCAGAATCAGTCGCCCCTCCCTCTGAGGTCGCATAGCACTTCATAAAATTTTTTTAATTGAAGTACAGTTGACATATGCTATATTAGTTCCATATGGACTTACAACACAGTGATTTGACAATTAAATACATTACAAAATGCTCAGCACAGTAAACGTGGTTACCACTCGTCACCATACAACATTATTACAATGTTATTGACTATATTCCCTCTGCTGTGCTTTTCATCTCTGCGACTTATTCTATAACTGGAAATTTGTGCCTTTTAATCCCTTTTATCTATTCTGCCCATCCCCCACCCACTTCCCCTCTCTGGCAACCACCAGTTTGTTTTCCGTATTTATAAGTCTGTTTGGATGTTTTATTTATCTGTCTTGTTCCTTAGATTCTACATTAAGGGAAATCAGATGGTATTTATTTTTATCTGGCTTATTTCACTTAGCATAATACCTTCTGGATGCATCCATGTTGTCATGAATGGCGAGATTTCATTCTTTATGACTAATAGTCTGCTGTATAAATGTGCCACATCTTCTTTATCCATTCATCTGTCGATGGGCGTTTCACACATATTTTAATTAGCACTTAACCTTTCTCAGCTATACTTCTGTGGTTTTTAATTTTTTTTTAATGTTTATTTTTGAGAAAGACAAGCAGCACAAGCAGGGGAGGGTCAGAGACAGAGGGAAACACAGAATCTGAAGCAGGCTCCAGGCTCCTAGCTGTCAGCACAGAGCCCGACGCAATGATCGAACCCACAAATGGGAGATCATGACCTGAGCTGAAGTCAGCAGCCCAACCGAGAGCCACCCAGGAGCCCCACTTCTATGTTTTTAATGTCAGTCACTCCCTTCCCTCTACTGGTGGGCTATGGACTTCTTAGAAGCAATGAACATATATCATTCTTTTTTATTTTGTTTCCTTTTTACTGAGGTTAACTGTGCATATGGTAAAGAGCCTATATCTTAAGTGTATAGTTCTAAGAACATTTAGAAATGTTTACATCCGGGGAGCCACCCCCAGATCAAGAGATGAGACACCACCAGCACTTCCATGGCCCCCCTCGTCAGTACCTCCCTGAAGAGCCAGTGCAACCCTGAATTTTTTGAAGTTTATGTATTTATTTTGAGGGTGGGAGGAGGAGCAGGGAGAGAGGGAGAGAAAGAATCCCAAGCTATGACCATGAACCAAACCCTGAGACCATGAACTGAGCCAAAATCAAGAGTTTGACACCTAACTGAATGAGCCACCCCAGTGCCCCTCTGACTTCTTTTATCATAGATTATTGATCCGTTCTTGGATATTATATAAACAAAATCATACCATATCTATTCTTTTGAATATGGCCTCACTCACACAGCATAAGGTTTCTGAGATGTATCCATGCAGCCATGCTGTTATGTGTAGCAACAACATTCTTTTCTGTTGCATGAAATTCTCAAGATTGCTTTCTTGTGAATGGACTCTAGGGAGTTTCCAGTGTGGAATTATAACAGGCCGGGCTCCAAGAAAGATTCTTGTGTACATCTTGTCATGGAAACCAGCCTTCATTTCTCCTGAGTATGAGCACAAGCAGGACTTCTGGATCACAGGACAAGTATATGACCAGCTTTAGTAGATACTGATGAATGGTTTTCTAACTAGCTATACGAATTTTCATTGCCTCCAGCAATGTGTGAAATCTGGAGCAGCACACCAAATCCTCACCAAACTCTGTCGGTCTTTTTTTTTATTTTATTTTTTTAATGTTTTAGTTATTTTTTGAGACAGACAGAGAGAGAGAGAGAAAGAGAGAGAGAGAGCATTAGCAGAGGAGGGTTAGAGAGAGCAGAAGACACAGAATCTGAAGACAGGCTTCAGTCTCTGAGCTGTCAGCACAGAGCCCGATGTGGGGCTTGAACCCACGAACTGTGAGATCATGACCTGAGCCAAAGTCGGACAACCAAACGACTGAGCCATCCAGGTGCCTCTCTGTCAGTCTTTCTGATTTTACTCATTCTGGTAGCAACTAGTTCATCTTCTTCTTTCTAACTTTACTGAGGTATAATTGACATGCAAAATGGTAAGATACTGAAAGCATACAACACGGTGATTTAATATTAGGTATACATTGTGAAACGCTTCACCCCTCTGGTTTTTTCAGTTTTATTTTGGTTAATTAATACATCCCATCACCTTATATGTTTATCTTTTTTTGTGTGAGAACATTTAAGTTCTACTCGTTAGCAAATTTCAACGATAAAATACAGTGTTATCAATGATAATCATATTATACATTTTAGATCCTCAGACCTTCTTCATCTGATAGCTGAAAGTCTGTACCCCTTTACCAACCTCTATGTCCCCCATCCCACTCCTCGTCTCTGGCAACCACTTTTCTATGCTTCATTTCTATGTGTTTGACTTCCTTTTTTCATTGGTTCTACATAGGAGTGATAGCAAACATACTTTTTGGCTTTCTTTGTCTGGTCTATTTCACTTTAGCTAACTCATCTTTATATCCCTCACATACTCGGCCAAAATTTACAGTGTGTGACCCTTCCTTCCTCCCTGGCCAGTAGTGGCCAGACACAAGCATTTGGCAGAAAGCCCAGTGAGCCATAGACCAGCTACCAACTGATACCACCTTGTATGATAAAATGAGCTGGACCCACTTGACCCCCTTTCTCAGAAATTAAAGCAAAAAATAAATAGCAGAATATAACACAGTCTTCAATAGGCGCAAATAATGAAAAGCTGGAGTGGCTGTGGTTAATCAATACAAGCCAAAGATATGAGAAATTATAAGGAAGCAGAAGCAATAACAGAGAGAGGATAGAGGGTAGACGGGGTGGGAGCCAGCTGAGAGGAGGACAGAAAGAAGCAAGGACCATGAGAATAGCAGTGAGCCAGGGCACAGCACCCAATGCCATGTGCTGGGGTCACTATGCCAGCCTTGGATCTGGATCCTCCAGCCCCCAGCTCTATCATGCCCTTGGATAGGGCCTGTTCTTGAATCAGGTCTAGCTCCCTTTTCTCATAATAAATACCCTTAGCATAAACCCCTCCTCACTTTACTTGAACTAACATGAGTCTGCTTCTTACAACCAAAACTGTTCAATTGCCATGCCTCGTATGCACTATCAGTGATCCACTGGTACGTGTGTAACAGCCCGTGCTCTGGGAACGAAAAGCCGTGACGTGAAGTGCTTGCCTATATCTGTGGTGTAAATACTCCCACCATGGCCAATTTCAAGCTACCAACATGACATCACTGAAAACAGACGGGAAAAGAGAGGAGATAGCACACCATTATAAAGTGTTGTCACCATACGGATGTAATAAATGTAAGTAACCTCAAAAGCATAGCTACCAATAAAACAATTAGATGATCATTTATATGCAATGTGAATATCATTATTCATATTAGAAACAAAGTCTATGTAGGTTTTTATAGCAGCTGCATTTACTAACCAGCTTGCAAAGTCCCTGAAAGTTTGACAGTAGAGCCGGCTTTAGAACATCTCTGAAGTAGATGCTCAGCAAATGTCTGAATCTTTTCCTGCCTTTTGGGCACACTGCATCCTAGCACACTCCACACTGTGAAAGCTTCCGCCACCTGGCTCCTAGACTGCTGGCATACCCACACATGAGTAAAACGAGTCATGTGACAAAAGTGTTGTACTCAATTTTCCACCGCAGATTTCCCCTGGTGATATTCTAAGCCATGGAAATACACATGTCATGGCTATATTTACCCAGACAGAAGCGTCACAGTGTTTTGGTTCAGGAATCTGGTTTGTTTTGTTTTTGTTTTCTCTAACAGCAGAACACGAGAACGCACGTACCATAGTATGTTAACTGGTCACAGGAACTCTGCCTCACTGAAATGGGCCCTGGATCCTAAATCCAGCAGATAGCCAAGTTTCTTCCACATGCCTAGCGCTGTGCAGGTCAAGAGGGTCACATAAGTGAAGCAAGAGCTGTAGCTGAATCATGCTGCTTCTGCTGAGAATGGACATTTATTAAGTGCCCACTGTATAAAAAGATTCTTTTTTTTAAATGTTTGTTTACTTTTGAGAGCGAGAGAAAGACAAAGTGCAAGTTGGGGATGGAGAGAGAGAGAGTAGGAGACACAGAATCTGAAGCAGCTTCCAGGCTCGGAGCCATCAACACAGAGCCCGACGCAGGGCTCGAACCCCATTAACCACGAAATCATGACCTGGGCTGAAGTCGGATGCTTACCCAACTGAGCCACCCAGGTGCCCCAACAAAATTCTTCTCTAAGTGCTCTATGTGGATAACTCCAATTAATCCTCACAACAACCCTTTGTGGTAGGTATTATATTATCTCCCCAATCTTACAGATTAGGACCCTGAGGCACAGAGAGGTTAAGTAGAAGCCTGAAGCCAATATATGAACCCGAGTATCCAAGCCCAGAGCACACGCTGCTGACCACTGGGCCACCTCACCTCGGGACAATAAGATACAAACATTGTTGCATGAGTTAATAAAGAAGGCCATCAAGAGGCTGCGCAGAAGTACATGAGTATCAGAGAAGGAGGTGGCAAGGGTAAGCTGGATTCTTCTCAAAGAATAACTTTAAAAGCCCCATCAGCCCGAGTGACAGGAGAGACCTGAAAGAGGGGCAGGATTTGGGCAGATCAAAAGGACAAGGTGGGCAGCTTTGGAGGAGGAGAACTTAAGAGTGGGAATGAGCACCAGGTACCAGGGAGGGTGAGGGCTTCTGCAAGGGTGCCCAGGGCAATGGGAGGGGACCGGGGAAGAGGGTGAGGCCAAACAACAGAAGGGAAGGATCATGAGGGGGTGTGAGAACACTTTCAGGGCTACGCGCCCTGTCTTGATGTGATGATCACAAGTGTATACATATGTCAAAACTTATCAAAGTGAACACTTTGAATACGTACAGTACATTATATGTCAAGTATACCTCAAATGACATTGCTTTTAACACTGAGAAAACAGGGGCACCTGGGTGGCTCAGTCTGCTAAGCACCTGACTCTCGATTTTGGCTCAGGTCACGATCTCACAGTTTATGGGACTGAGCCCTACATCTGTGCTGTCAGCACAGAGCCTGCTTGAGATTCTCTCTCTCCCTCTCTCTCTGCCCCTCCCTTGCTCACTCTCTCTCTAAAAAGTAAAGAAATAAACTTTTTAAAAAACCTGAAAACATAAAGGTTCCATACTGTATGATTTAATTTATAGGACATTCTAGAAAAGACAAAATAGAGGCAAAAAGCAGACAACAGTTGCCAGGGGCTGGGGATGGGAGAAAGGGCTGGCGAGAAAGAAGCAGGAGAGAATTTGGAGGCAGGGCTAATAGATGTGATGAGAGGGACGCTTCACTTCGGTGATCTTCCTCCCCAAAACCCATAACCCCAGTCTCAGCATCAGACAAGCCCAAGCTAAGGGACATTCTATTAAATACCCCCCAAAACCGTCAAGGTCATCAGAAACAAAGAAAGACTGAGACATTGTCACAGACCAGACAACACTAAAGAGACACAATGACTAAATGTAATATGGCAACCTGGATGAGATTTGGGAACAGAAAAAGAACACTAGACACTACTGGGCAAACTAACGGAATCTGAATGAAGACTGACGTTAACACTAAGAATGTTCCCACCTTGGTGCCTTTGTTCCGTTGAACGGTGCAGGACGTTAACAACGGGAAAAGTAGGAGAGGAGCAGATGAGAACTCTTCGTACTATCTTCACAACTTTTAAAACTGAAATTATTCCAAAATAAAAAGCGTATTAAAAAAAAAAAATCTTAGTGGAGGCTTTCGTTCTTCTTGTTGACGCTGCTCCCAAGAAGTAAAAAGTAGATTTGTGTTTTATTTTTTCAGCCACGAATTAATTTCTAAGCCAAACGGAGGAGCTTCTCTGCTTTGACCCATGAAACCCTGTAGGACAGGGCAGCCTGGCGGAGGGGGTCCTCCATCTCCTCCCCTGACCAGAGCCCCTCTGCCTCCTCCCTCGTCCACAGCACCGGGCTGCGATCTCAACTCAACAAAGGCATCCTGGTCACGCACGGATCCAGGCAGCCAAGGGTCAGAGGGCAGTGGTTTGTCCGCCACTGCTCCCTTGAAGCTCCACTGGTCAGCTCTGTGCTGGATGGGACCGCTTCTGGGGGTATGGGGCGGGGGGAGAGACCTCCCTGCTGCGGCCGGGGTGGGGGGGTCCAGCCCTCCCTGTGTGTGTGAGAGAGAGAGAGGGACACACCCAGACACACAGACAGACCGAGACCGGGAGACAGAGGAACTGAGCGCAAAGTGAGGAGGTTATGGTGAGTGACCTGAAAACAGGCTCCTAGAAATAGTCTCTCAGTAGGGAATCAGCCAGTCCTTTTGGAAACCATTGAAGCAAGAAAGTGGTGTTGACCAACCTATTGTGCAGGCCTTTTTTATTATGTGTAAATAAACGAAAGGCTGACACTGTCCTAATGATCCCCACGGATGCCCTGTCTCTCCCTGCCCCCGGCCTCTGCCAGCCTTTGGTGACGAGTTTTCCACCTGGCCTTCTGTGCAGAAGAACCCCTCCTGTGCAGAAACTGTTCTTTTTGACTCCACTGCTCCCCGCAGCTCTCCTCTCTCGGCCAGGCTTGCCTCCTCTCCTCTTCCTTCTTCTCTCTGGCCATCCTACAGGAATATTCTGCTTTTCCAATGTGGCCACTCACACAGGAGCCTGAACCCTGCTTGCCCCTGGGGCGGCCCGGACCCATGAAGCGTGGTCAGGGGTCGGGTGGCGTCTCCCCCAGCTGTTTGGAGCAGAGTCTGCACGGAGCACCGGGATAAAGAGCAGACTCCCAGCATCCTTTGTCCAGCGCAACACTGACACCTTTGCTTTTAAAATAAAATTGAATGTGGCCCTCTCAAGTGACTCATTCAGGAAAAGCAAAGTTTGTGTATGGTATTGGACAAGGTCTCATATGGAAAGGAAGAGAGAGAGAGAGAGAGAGAAAGAGAGAGAGAGAGAGAAAGAGAGAAAAAGAGAAAGAGAGAGAGAGAGAGAAAGAAAGACAGACAGAAAGAAAGAAAGAAAGAAAGAAAGAAAGAAAGAAAGAAAGAAAGAAAGAAAGAAAGAAGGGAGAGATGGAGGGAGGAAAGGGGAAAAGAAAAAGAGAAAATTGTCATCTTAAGAGATAATCTGGTATAAAGAGATTGTTCACAACTCATTGAGGTAATTGTTTCACAGTAAATTCATGTATGAAATCATTACATTGTGCACTTCAGACTCATACAATGTTACATGGCAATAATCTCTCAGTAAAATCAAGCAGGGGTGGGGGGGCAGAGAGGGCGAATTTTTCAGTCCACCAGGGATCAGAAGCCTGAGGGAGCAGAGGGGATGCTGAAGTCTCACCACACGGACTGCAGGGAGCAGCTCTGGCCGCCAGGGCTGCAGGAATAAAGGGAAGAGGCTGGGGGCTCTAGGTCCCAAAAACACGAAGGAGGCCCCCCGAGATGGGACCCAGACCTCCGAGGAAGGCCGGCCAGCTGGCTGGGGCTGGCATCTCCAAGAAGGGACAGTGAGACCAGTATTGAGAGTGTGAGAAAAAAAAAAAAGAAGAAGAAGAAACCAAGGTCAGATGCTATATTGAAGTCAACTGCCACTGCCAAGGTGAGGGGCGTGATGCTGGAAGGAACCGGAAGCAAACAGGGAGAAGTATGTCTCCATTCCCTCCTCCAGCCTTCCAGTCCCCAGCTAGCACCTCCTACTGCCAGAGCCTAATATGGACCCCACTGGCCAAGGAGACAGGGGCTGACTGGGTCCCAGCCCCAGCATCACAACGCCAAGTATAACAAGGAGCATTGAGACACAATAGCATTATAATAGAAACAGGCAGAAGAAGAGATAGAGATTGATAATCTGTCAAATGACCGTTCCATAGATAAACAGGGTGAATGTACAAGCAGATAAACAGTGCGTGAGTGTATGTGTATAAGAATATCTCTGATTATGAATATCGTATTTGATGGCAGCCTCCCATTTCTAATAATAGTATCTAATATTTACTAAGATGTTGCCAGGTACAAGGCAAGTGCTAAACTCTTCACATCGGTGATCTAATTTAGCACTCACAAGAACCTAAGGAGGCCGATACCACAAGAATTCTAATTTTACAGATGTGAAAATTAAAGTGTAGAGAGACTAGGTAGCTTTCTCATGCTGATCAGAAAGTAGCGGATCCCAGACTAGATTCCATAAAGCTCACGAGTGGCCCCTGCATCACCTCTTCACTAGTGGGCATCACGAATGCAAAGTCTTCCGCCCTCTACCCTGACAGCGTCAGGAGCTCCTGCCGCAAAGGGCTTAACGGACCCCACAGTTCTCTCTGCTCAGATGCACTCCACAACCCTAACTCCCCGGTTCATGAAAACAGAGTATTAAACCATGTGCAGCCTTGAAGTGTACACACAACCACAAAACCAGGATCAGCAGGAAAGAGTGCTCATATCCCTGTGCAATAGGACGACAAGCAGAGAGTAAAATGATGATGTCAGCGTGTGTGTATTGACGTGGGAAGATGATAATGACTAATACTTCATGAGAGGCATGTTTTGGGCACCATATCATGAGCTTTTCTCTATTAACGTATTTGATCCACACAACAACTAGATGTAGTAGATCCCATCATGATCAGGTCCATTTTACAGAGGAAACTGAGGCACTAGAAAGGTTATATAGCTTGCCCAAGGTGATCTAGCTGGTAATCAGTAGAGTTTGTATTTGAAACAAAGCAGTCAGGCTTCCGAGTACATGATACCGACACCACAGTAGTCTGACTACAGCAGAGCATACAAATTCTCATGACAGACTGCTCAGTTAACGAGAAAACAGAGGCGCCTGGGTGGCTCAGTCAGTTGAGCGTCCGACTTCAGCTCAGGTCATGATCTCACCACTCGTGGGTTTGAGCCCTGCGTCGGGCTCTGTGCTGACAGCTCAGATCCTGGACCCTGCTTCAGATTCTGTGTCTCCCTCTCTCTCTGACCCTCCCCTGCACACACTGTCTCTCTCTCTCTCTCTCAGAAGCAAATAAAACATTAAAAAAAATTTTTTTAAAGAAAACAGACTGGGGCGCCTGGGTGGCTCAGTTGGTTAAGCGTCCAACTTCAGCTCAGGTCATGATCTCACCACTCGTGGGTTTGAGCCCTGCGTCGGGCTCTGTGCTGACAGCTCAGATCCTGGACCCTGCTTCAGATTCTGTGTCTCCCTCTTTTTCTGTCCCTCCCCCATTCATACACTCTCTCTCTCTCTCAAAAATGAACAAATGTTTAAAAAAATTTTTTAAATAAAAAGAAAACAGATTACAGGCTAATGTGTTTCATATTTTGCCATGCCTGTTTCATACATATGTGGAAATATAATGTTTTATTTTAGTCCATAAAGGAAAGTCTGAAAAAGTTTATAATAAAATATTAACAATGATAGCAGTTTGATTTTTTGGTTTTCTTATTTTTAAACAACTGTATGTTCAGGTGTTTCTATAATACATATGTTCTTTTTTGTAATAAACATTTTTTTAAAGAAATGAGTATCATTTCAGGGAAAATGATCTTGCCAGGTGAATAGCTTCCTGATACTTTGGGGGGATAAGAAAAGAAAACGCATGTTCCCAGTAGACATGTACGATAGAAAAGAGATTCGAACGCATCTAATTCATCCTGGCAAGGTAATAAAACGCTCCCTGACAATCACCCCATACCTGAGCCAAGTCCCGCACGTTGTGGTAGGCACGCTCCCTTCTCCACTGCGCTATAAGGGAGACTTACAAATTTACGGAACATAAGCACGATTATTCCACTTTGAAACTCCAGCCTCCTAGATGCTCATCATGATGACTTGGTCCCTCTGAACATCCGACATTTGCACGCAGGATCGTATTGTTGTGGTAGCTGTGATGTTATCCCTTTGCATCGGGAGTATTCTCTCCAATTTCCCCAAGCCATGTGTTGCCTTGGAAACATCATGATTCTTACAGAGATCTAAGCAAAGGGAAATAATAAAAATAATAAAATCTTACAGTTGAAGTCTATCTTTCATGCCACCAAGGCGCGGTGCTAAGCCCTTCCTCTAGATAAAAAGACAGACAGGCAGAGTGGCTCATACCACGTGTCATCCTGATAATTAACAATTAGAGAAAACACATTGATCTCTGTTCTCTGGATAATTCAGGTCAAAGTAGTTTTCCACCTGAATTAAGCAGATTGTCAAGGCCAACAATTTTATGAACAGGAAGATTTAGCCCTGTATCTAAAGAGGCTGGCATGAAAGAGGCCTCTGAGCCGGGAAGCAACAAAGCCTCTTACCATCATGGCATCAAGTCACATGAAAGAGAAGTCTGAAGTAATCCGGAGAATCTTTCCTTTAGAGTAGCAGTTGGCAAACTTTTCTATAAAAGCCCAGCTTGTCAAAATGTTCAGCTCTGCGGGCCATATGGTCTTTGTCTCAGCAACTCCACACTGCTATTGTGGGGTGCAAATGGCCAGAGATGATTTGGAAAGGAATGAACATGACCATGTTCTCCTAAAATTTATTTATAAAAACAGACGGTGGGCTAGATGTGACCCAGGGGCCATAGTTTGCAGACCCTAGCTCTGGAGTATGGACTGAAAATCCTCAAGGTGTGCCTGTCGTAGCCAAGGATTACCCTCAGGAGAAGTATAAAGTTGGCAAAGTTGTCCTCATTCATTTATTCACTGAACGTGTACTACATTCCTTCAGTGAGCCACGCTCTGGTTGAATCCCTACAAGTCAGAAGCAGAAAGCAAATAAAGTCGCTAGAGCTTACATTGGACAGAGGAGGACACACCGACCCAGGAAACAGACAAATGAGAATACTTCTAGTATTGATGAGTTATATAAATACGATGAATGAGAGTAATGGTGAGAGAGAGGGAGCCCAGTCTGGCTACAGTGGTCAGGGAAGGGCTCCTGAGGAGGGTGCATCCTAGCTCACATTAGAATGAAGAGAAGGGGCTCTCACACAGAGACCTGGACACAGAATAGGCTGTCAGGCAGTGAGGACCTAAATGCCAAGAGCCTGGAGGTAGGAAGAGCCTTAGTGGGTCTGAGAAACAGAAAGGCCTGTCTGGCCAGAACATAATAAGCACGGGGAGTATGGTTTGGGATGAGGCTTAGATGTGATCAAGGGTCACAGCAAGCACAGCCATCTGAGCCATAGGGCTTGGCCTTGACCTCACCTTGCTGCTGTCCAGAAGTCCTGGCTCTCACTGTCACCTCACCTGAACACTTCCAGGCTCAGGACCTTGCTCGTGTCCACTGCATCCAGCAGGAGCTATTCTAAAAATGCTACAAATGGGCTCCCCTACCAGAGAAAACATGCTTATTTTCACTGGCACCAATAGAAGGCAGATATAAAGTAAAATAACTTCATGCCATAATAAGATTTCAGGCACCTGATCAAGTGGCTTCTTAGCTTCCCCCTTTCTTAAAATCAATGTCCAGACCAGGAAGAACAAGAGGCGACTGTCTGAGAATGTGAGGGCATGCTCACAGATGAAAAATTTAACAAAAAGAAAAGCAAAATCCATTTAACCCCTTTAGCTCTATCAAGGACAATAACCTTCACACTTGAAAGCATCAGATATCATGTTTAAGGAGACAGTGAAACACAAGGTAAAGAGAACTAGTAAGACGGTCTTAAGCTATTTTAAATGAGATGGGCGGGCCAAGCCCACACCAACGAACCCTGGGTAGGGAGGCATGTCCAGTATTACAATGTACTGGGATCTGTAAGAACAGGAGAAGAGCCAGGAAAGGCGATGTTCTTCTTTTCAAAGAAGTAAAGCAAGAGCCACAGCCCATGAATTGACATCTGTCCCTACAAAAATCCAATAAGGGATAAGTTACTAATAACCTTTCATGAGCAAGAGGGAAGTGGGGAGCGCTACAAGCAGCATGGGTTACTGGGAACAAATCTCACAGGATCACCCTCATTTCTTTCTTTAATACGATTGTTACATTCGACAAATGTTCATATGCACCAACTAAGCTCTCCTGCAGGGGCTGTAGCATGAACAAGACGGCCACAGCGTGGCCCATCAGTGGAGGGCCTCAGGAATAGGCCCCTGGGCTTTCTCCTGGAGCCACTCTTGCTCAACATTCTTATCAATGAGTTGGATGACGACATGGAAGACATGACACCGTGGAATCCAAAATGGGTTAAACTTAAGGAAAAATATTCAATCTTACACAAGTTAGCTGTAAAGGAACAGAATGTAGACAGATGATCTATTGAGGGGCGCCTGGGTGGCTCAGTCGGTTAAGTGTCCACTTCGGCTCAGGTCATGATCACGCAGTTCGTGAGTTCAAGCCCCACGTCGGGCTCTGTGCTGATACTCCAGAGCCTGCTTCAGATCCTATGTCTCCTCTTTCTCTCTGCCCTTCCCGCACTCATGCTCAGTCTCTCTCAAAAATAAAAATAAATATAAAAAATTTTAGAAGAAAATATTACCAAAAAGAGGCAATCCAAAAATAAGAATGAGCTCTTGAAATTAAAACTATCGTATGGGGAGCGTGGCAGGCTCAGTCAGTGGAGCATATGAGCAAGGTTGTGAGTTCAAGCCCCACGTTGGGGGCAGAGATTACCTAAAAATGAAATTTTCTTTTTTAGCAACATGGTGCCATTTTTAAAAATGTTTTTATTTATTTCTGAGAGAGAGAGAGACAGCGTGAGCAGGGGAGGGTCAGAGAGAGAGGGAGACACAGAGTCTGAAGCAGGCTCCAGGCTCTGAGCTAGCTGTCAGCACAGAGCCCGATGTGGGGCTCAAACCCACCAACCGTGAGATATGACCTGAGCCGAAGTCGGACGCTCAACTGACTGAGCCACCCAGGCACCCCTGAAATATTTTTTTAAATGAAGGTATATGTAAATAATAAATGATGGCTTAAATTTATAAATGAAAAAGTTGGAAGATAAAGTTGAAGGCTCTTATAAGAAGTCAAACAAAAAGAAAAACAGACTGAAAATATGGGAATAAATAAAAGATGCAACATATGAGCCAGAAGGCCCAATATCCAACTAACAAGAACACCAGAAAAAGAGAATACAGTGGAGAGAGAAGAAATTAATATGAATGAATGAATGAATCTCCAGATTAAAGGCCCCATTGCAGCCCTGCACAGTGAATGACAAAAGGCCCTCACTAACACTTCTCATAGTGAAATTCTGAACCCTAGGGATGAGGAGGAAACCCTAAAAGCTTCAGAGAGAAAAACTCCGTACTTACAAAATACCCAAACCAGCCTGACAAAGGACTTCTCAAGAACAGCACCTTATACTAGAACAGCGCTTCTCAAAATATGAGGCAATGATTTCACTCATTTCCGATCTGTCACTAGCTGCTACTTTTATAAAATTGAGTAGAAAACAATTCCTAGGCAAAGCAAAGTAAAAGCCAAATTAAAACGTTATCATCAGCGTCAATAGACATACAATGACACAAATTAGTCCAAGTTTTGAAAAGCTTGCTCTCAGTTTCTGTGCTTATCTCATCATGGATGGATGGCAGATAGTTTGCAGACTGACGCTGGTCCATGGACCACACTTTGAGTAGCAATGTGGGAGGAGAAATGCCTTTAAGATTCTCGTTCTCGGCCCAAAATTACATACCCAAACTACCAACTGTGAGAGAGCAGAACAATGGAATGTTGAGGCTGGCAAAAATGAAGACAATCTGTCCTTTTAGATCCTTTCTACGAAGCTACTAACAGGTGTTCAAGCAAAACGAAGGAGTAAATGAAGAAAGTGTAAGACAAGCCTAGTCAAGGGGACCTAAGGTTGAAGTCCTATCCATGTGCACCTGGGTGGCCGGTGTTAGCAACAGCCCCGTCCAGAGCCACTCTCTTCCCCGTCTCTTGGCAAGCATCTCCTGCCGCCTTCAGAGCTGAAACCCACAGGTGTGAACCCCCATTGGGACTGCACTCGTCAGAGAGAATCTATGACAACCAGGCAAGGAAAGTGCCAGAAAAAGAAGGGCCTCGACTTCACCTGTGCCTTTGCTAGGCCTTTTTGACCTATGCGTGTACCCAGGGAGTCCAGTGGGCTACGGCCCTCCGGCCATCATTCAGGCTCAAACCCGGAGGTCGCTTCTCCGGGAGACTGTCAGAGAGGCAGGCACTGAGGTGACTGTGAGCCGCCCCGCCTGGTGGCTGCTCTCTCTCCTAGTTCTGCTGATGTGTATTTCACTCTCTTCCTTCCATGCTGGTGATCCTGGGGAACAATAAAAAAATCTAAAATATTTGCATTCCATCCGAGTTAACACCACATTTTCTATAATTATCCCCGCTGCTAAAATCATTTTCTCCTGTGCTTTTTGAGCAAGAAGGGAAAAGGTGACGGGGGGCAGGGGGAGGGAGCAAATTAATTCCTTGGCAACAAAAATCTAACTAATCAAAAGTGGATCTGAGTCACTCAGAGCCTCTTCGGCCCATGAAAACAGTAGCCAAAGGGGAGGAAGAACGCTTAGCTTGGTAGCAAGACAAAAAGGAAACAGAAAACTTCAGATGTCAGTTTTCATGAATGTGCAAGTGGGAGAAGGTAGCCTGAGAATCAGAGCAGGGGATTGGAGTCCGTCTGCATTGGGCTTGAATCCCAGCTATGCCATTTCCTGCTGCATAATCTTGAGCCAGTTACTTTGTCCCGTTGCACCTCACTCTTCCCATCTGTAAAGTGGCGCTGACAGCACAGTCTCATCAAGTCAGCGGAGAAACTGAGACGATGTCTGTAAAGCCTTTATAATGTTTGTCACAGGGAAAACACTAAGCATCAGTGATGAGTTATTGGCATCCCCAGGCACTGATGCTATTGTATAAATTACAAACTTTTGGGAGACATTTTTCGCAGCTTTTTCAAAAGCTGTCTTTAAACAGCCTCAACTAACTGTATTATATTTTCAGGACTACATACTAAAGAAATAATAAGAGAAGTATGAAGACATTTAGTTGCAGGAAAGTCCATTGTGCTGTTCATCCTAGGAAGGAAGGAAGGAAGGAAGGAAGGAAGGAAGGAAGCTTCCTAAATGTCTTAAAATGGGAACGGGCCAAGTAAATCATGGCACGCCCATAAAATGAATAATCACTCTTCAAAGTGGGGATCCAAAGGGAATGCTTATTGATGGAAACATGTGGGATGGGGTAGGAAAGTGTAGGAAGCTGCTTACCAGTTTATGAAGTATCAACCATGTTTATTTGCTTCAAAACATCTCCTTCCTGTGTGTATGTATGTACAGAGAAAATTTCTGGAAGTATGACTTGGGCCTTTTTTTTTTTCTTTTTGAGTTTGGGTTCTCTTCTTTTGACCATCTGGATTTTTAGATGTCTTTATTTTGGGT
Organism: Crocuta crocuta; assembly: GCF_008692635.1. Taxonomy (NCBI): domain Eukaryota; kingdom Metazoa; phylum Chordata; class Mammalia; order Carnivora; family Hyaenidae; genus Crocuta; species Crocuta crocuta. The sequence goes on from NW_027529526.1 coordinate 1,574,453, forward strand.
ATTCTCCTTGTGATTTAAAACTTCGGAACTTTTACTTTTTATAGAGAGCCATAGATTCCCTAATTCTACTCTCAACCTCACAGCTCTCTGGCTGTGACCCGTGAATGATTTAAGGACCACCCGGAGGCTCTGTAAACGCAGAAGACGCACGGTTATCGGGCCCCTTTGTCAGCCTGGCTCATCGATAACTTCTACGAAAGCTGCCAGCACTTTACCTCCCCGGTAAGTAGGCAGCAGCCCCTGTGGAAGAAACAATTCCACACGGATGTTAACGGGGGTCACTAATGGAGTGTGGGGGGTTTTTGCTGAGCCATACCTGCCGGCTCTGACCTCTTTGGGGAAGAGGAGCAGGGGACACTGTCTGCCTGCCCTTTGCCTTCCCTGTGCTCCCCAGGAAGGTCGTCAGCTCTAAGGTAGGACTGGGCTGCCAGTCCACCTGCTCTCCCCTCCCCAGCTGCCACCTGCCTATAGAAACCCGGTGCTGCCACAGGGCTACGCCCCCTTCTCCCCTCTGGTCCCCCTCAGCCAGGACAAAACAAAACAAAACAAAAAAAACAAAAAAAACCACACACCCATGCCTGCCTGGGAGAAAAAGACAGCTGGTGTCCACCACTTAGAGCCACTATTGCGTCTCAGGGGCAGCAATGGGAGAGTCACAGGGCTACATACCACCAGCCCTCAAATGTCCAAGACAGGCCTCGAGGCTACAGTCTCAGGTCCCCTGTCACCTCTGTGCACAGTCCGTGGAAAGCTCAAGGGGAAGAAAAATCCCCTGGCTTTGAGCATGGCTGGGCAAAGCAGAAAAGCAACGTTGTCCTCAGAGTTCGAGGCTCTGATGGACGTTAGATGACATGCCTTCAAGGCTTTTAAGAGCTTTCCCCCGGAGATTCCCACAAGGCATGAAGCAGGTGCCCGTGACAAAACGGCTCCTGGAATCCCTGGTGGAAGGAACAAATCTTGAGGGAAAACGATGAAATAGAACATTTTGGCTGCAGAAGTTAAAGAGAAAACAATACGTGGAAAATTGGAAGAAGAAGAAGAAGAAGAAGAAAACCCTCCAAACAGCTTGACTCGGATTTTTTTGTATTTATTCATTTAACTCAACAAACGCCATGTGGGTCTCCATGTGTTGAGTCTACAGGCGCCACAAAGATGAAGACAAAGCCGCTCTAGTGAGCTCACCATCTCCGAGATGCGTTCCCTTATGTGGCTGATTGTGTTATCTGAAAGTAGCCAGCCACGGCAATATTTCCATCCAGACGTTTCCTTCCGAAATCTTACTACCCCTCACCAACATGTGGAGCCTAGTTCCCCTCCCCAGGGGCCCACAGGACCCCCTGCGATGGCTCTGACAAGGGGGCAGAACTGCCCTCCTTCCGAGGCTAGGTCATAAAAGCTGGTATGACGTCTGCCTGGCTCGCTCTCTCCTTTCTGGACCTCAAATGTGGGCGCCGCCATATTGTGAGGAAGCCCAAACTAGTCCAGGCAGAGACAGTTCAGGGACAGATCCACGTGGAGAGGAACAGAGCCCCCCACCCCCACCCCCTACTTCAAGCCAGCCCCTGCAGGGTGTGAGCGAGCGAGCCTTGCAGTGAGTACAGTCTCCAGCCTTTGAATCTCCCAGTTGAGGCTCTCGACACCATGGCATGGAAGCAAGCCCTCCCCACCGTGCCCTCCCTGCATTTATATGTGAGCCCAATCCATGGTTGTCTTCTGCCACTGCATTTTGGAGAAATCTGTTACTCAGTCATCATGACTGGAACATCTTGGTTTCTTGAACAGAGCTCAGGTTTTCAGAGCCAGGCAGAATGGTTTTTAGATCCCAGCCCTGCCATTTCCCAGTTGAGGGATGCTGGCAAAGTACTTAATCTGTCCTGAGCCTCGTTTTGCCTGTCTGTAAAATGGGAATAGTATCAGCCTCACATGAATGCTTTGAGGGATACATGCCACAGTGAGTCTCAGGAGGTCGGTCCAGTACTGGGGAAACAGCCTGTTATGAGCAGTCTAGGCATGGTGGTCATCTACAGGCTACAGCCGCCCGCCAAGCGTCCTTGAAGGAGGGTAGACGAGCCCGGGCTTGAACAGTCTGGACAGAAGGAGAGGAGGTGCGAGGCTTCCAGGTGGGCCCAGAGCGCCCTCTCTGTGGGCCTGGTGTGGATGGGCTTCCCTGACCCCCGCCCCTGGGGCCCTGGAGTCCCTGACCCCGGGCTACCTGCCATCATCTGGACCTTCTTCTTTGGTCAGAAAACACTTCTGGCCTATGCCAGGGGCACGGCCATTCTGCCCGCTCTGTCCAGCCTCCCCAGCAGACAGCTCATAAAGGCAGCTGCTGAGAACCCAGAAAACTTCCTGGCAACTGCTGAGGGCCTCCCCCCATTTCTGACGTCCCACTCGCTTCTGACCTGAGCTCTGTTCCACTTTCATCCCTGTGCCTGTTCTTTGCATCTGAAGAGGGATCTTTGTTTCTCGGGCTTGAACTTAAATGCTCTGTGAGGACTTGGCTCCTTCCCATCTTCTGGTTCTCTCTGCTTGATCTCAGCCTTAACACCAGTCTCACCTTAATAATAAAGAGTAGCCATCAGCCATTGACCCTCTAAACCTCCAACAATCCTCTGAGGTTGGTATGACTGGTCTTATTTAAGATGGAGAAATACATGCCACTCAGAGACATTAAATCACTAGCCCGAGGGTACCAACGAGCTAGTGGCAAAGGCTCTGGGCCCCCTAACATCTGCACATCCCCACCCCTGATACCTCATTACCTTAGCTGGCCTGTGTAGTGCACGCGCGCGTGCGCAGACACACACACACACACACACACACACACACTCCACAGCCTACAGGTGCACTGGACCATTCCTTACACTCCCTCGGCCTCCTCCTGGCCCAGAGTCCTTCCCTGACCTCCCATGGGTAGCTGTCTGGACACAGACACGCCAATGCTGCCTGCTCGTCTTGACTCCCTACTCAGCATCGAGGGCACCCCCAGCCCCAATGGCCAGGCCATCCGGGATGACGCGGTGCCAGAAGCGGGTCAGCTATAGGTGACAGGAAGAGGTGGGCTGAGATAAGGGAACTTGCAGGATCCAAGGAACACAGAGGCAGCCCCCAGGGGTGGCTTCGCCAGGCCTGGCCTCTCCTGCAATTTCGCTGCAGGGCTTCTGGTAGTCACTCAGACCTACAGAGGAGGCTCCAGCCCAGAAACTCTCAGAACCCTGTTTCTTGGGTAGAGAATGAAGGTGTGCCAGGCTTTCCAGATGGTCCTTCTCATTCACGGCTACCAATTAGTAAAGCAATCATCAAGCTGTTTATTGGAAATTTCCCTCACACCTGCTCAGTACAAATGAGCCGGACAGAAGTTATTACCTCCAAGTATCAGAAATCTCGGTCAATTAGACAAAGTCAACATGGTAGGTATTCGAATGAATGGATGGATGAACATGCTCAAATGTAAGCTCCATGAAGACAGACACCAGGTCTGTCTTGCCTACCATGTACTCCCAATGCCCAGCACTGTCCCATGTAATCAATAATAAAGCCTTCAGGGGACAGGGATTATTATAGTCTGGGGGTGAGCTGATGCAGGGCATCATGAAGGGCAGATGGAAGAGCCCCTGGGAAGAAACACCTCGCAGACGGGATGATAGATTTGGCATGTGAGGGAAGAGAAGACTCTTGGATGTTCCTGAGTTTAGAATGTGGGAGACCAGGAGGCATGCAAGGCTCTGGCCCATCAGGTAACAGAGGAGAGGGGATGCTGACAGGAAGGGGTGCTGGCCCAGTGTGAGTGCTCAGTGGAGGACAGGAAGGAGGGCATGCTGAGGTCCAGAGCCCAGAAGGATGTCACAAGAAAAGTTCCCTCAGGTAGCTGGCTAGGCACGAGCCAGCCCCTCGGGAGTTTTCTGCAGAAGCGATAATTGAGGCTGGTGCAGGAGGGAGGGGAGAGGAAGTCCCCGGGGAGGGAGTGGAGTGCCAAGGAGGCTTGTTTAGCCAGGAGATGAGCCACTTGCAGCTGATGGAAGGGCCTGCCATGTGAGTGAGGGGTCCCGGCAGGACACATCTAGGGGCACTCAACCAACCCCAGGGTTTCAGAACTCCCACCTAAAGCTGCAGGACACCAAGACCACAAGAACAAGCAGGGACCGTGCTGAGAGGCCCAAGGAGAGGAGGAAGGGGAGTTCAAAAAGCAGCCAAATCATATAGGTCAAAAGTATCAAAACGGATGAAGCCAGGAGTCTGGTAGGAAAGGGGAGACTGCTCAGGGAGCAGAGAGCAAACAAGGAAGGGCTCCATGACCATCTGGGAAAGAGGGGCTCGAAACACCAGAACAGGCGTGTGGCCACAAAATGAACAGGACCAGGGAGACAAAGCCACAGGGGTGCAGATTTTTCACACCCAAAGATGGGACAGAATAATTGGGAAGGTGTGCAATTCCCATCACTAGGGGTGTTTGACCCACGGCAGGATGCCCGTGGAACAGACGTGGAGAGCGCCCAGAATCCTCACCTGGAGCACTGGGTCAAAGGAATTGTAGAGTCTGTGGCCCACACTGAGACACCAGCTGTCACCAGCCGCCCTGCCACTCTTCAGCATGCCACCCTTTATTAATGCTCAGCACGGCCTGTCACCAGCCGATAGTTCCCTTCTGCATTTCAACCTACTTGATTCTATTCATTGATATTGGTTTATAATCTCCTTGTCACATTCTCATCGTTTACTACCTATCGAATTGTCTCCAATTTTAGTGGCTTACAAACTGTTTACTATCTCACAGCTTCTGTGAGGAGGAATGCAGGACAGCTAGCTGGGTCCTCTGGTTTTGAATTTTGCAGGTTGCAGTCAAGGCATTGGCCAGGCCGGCAGGCTCCTCAAGGCTGAGCTGGAAGGAGCAGCTTCCTGGCTCATTCATGTAGTCACTGGCAGGACTGAGTTCCTCATGGTGCTGGACTGAGGCCTCAGTTTCTCAGGAGCTGTTGGTCAGAGGCCACCCTTGGGTCCTGCCAGATAGGTCTCTCCATACCGCATCTCACAGCTTGGTAGCTTGCTTCAACAGAGTGAGCGAGAGGGCAAGACAGAGAGAGAGGGCGCGCTAGCAAGATGAAAATCACAGTCTTCTGTAACCTGATCAGAAGTGTGATCCCAGGGGTGCCCAGGTGGCTCAGTTGGTTGAGTATCCGACTTTGGCCCAAGTCATGATCTCACAGTTGGTGAGTTCAAGCCCCACTTTGGGCTCTCCACTCTCAGCGCAGAGCCCGCTTCGTATCCTCTGTCCCCTCTCTCTGCCCCTCCCCTACTTGTGTTCGCTCTCAAAAATAAAAATAAACTTTAAAAAGTGTCCTCCACAGAGAAGGACAGCTACCATATGTTTGCACATATAGGTGGATTAGGAGGAAGCTAACGGAGGACCGTGGGGGAGAAGAAGGGGGGAAATAGTGGGGAGAGGGAGGGAGGCAAAACATGAGAGACTCTTGAATGCTGAGAACAAACTGAGGACTGGAGAGGGGGGAGGGGAGGGGAAGGGGGGTGATGGGCATGGAGGAGGGCACTTGTGGGGATGAGCACTGGGTGTTATATGGAAACCAACTTGACAATAAACTATTAAAAAAAAGTGTCCTTCAATCACTGTGGCTATATTCTATTTCTTAGAAGGGAATCACTGGGTCCAGGTCCATACTCAAGAGCTGGGAATTACACAGGGCTCTGACTTCCAAATGTCATGGCTGCCATACTCCTTCACCCGTCCCTCCTAAAGTCCTAGCACAGCAGGAATCTCCCCTGCCTTTTTCACCTTCCAATGCCAGCCCCTCAAACAAAGACGTTCAATGTATATTTTTAAATGGACAAGGTAAGCCGTAAGTTCCATGAGCTCCCAGTGCTGCACTGTAGAATACGTACTTGTTGAATGAATGAATGAATGAATGAATGAGTAGATGAATGAGCTAAATGTCCCTTGATAAACATTTGGCAGAGTCCCTAAATCACTATTAAAAATACTTTGAGGAGACCTAGTGGCTTAGTAGGTACCATGAAAAAAAAAAATAGAGGTTTTCAGACCTCATTACCCAGAAAACCTATTTCCAAACCATGTGTCCATGAGGCCATTTTGAAGTTGTGTAAATAACTTGGGAATCCTTCCAGAAGACATGTGGCAAGAAGGCCCGCTGCCTCTGGGGAGAGGATGGAAGGCAGACCTTTATTCTCTTGCCAGGTCGTGGCAGGGGCTCTGGAGAATCTGAATTTGCATCATCATTTCCCCCTGACTGGCTCCTCTTCCTGCGAACGCTGATGTCCTGGAGACATCCTTCCAAGTGACAAGCGTATTGTCAACACAGAGCGGATCCACGCACTGGGCCTGCCGACTGGCAGGCCTATCAAATCACAAAGGAGGCCCCAAATGAGCAACTTTGGGGAGCTGCAGAAGTAGGCGGGTGAGAATATGTTCCCCCGCCCCCACCCCTACTATGGCTGTTAATTGAGAAGGGGAGCCTCGATAAATTATATTGAAAACAGATAAACAACTCAAGCTGTGTTTATTAAAGAAATCGCAAATGGCACGATGCCAGCACGAATGAGCTCTGCTGTAATCAGTGTATTTATTTCACCAAAAAAAAAAAAAAAAAAGCCTGTCTGGGCTTCTTTGAAGCCTGATAAATTCATTATGCTAAGTTTCAGCCTCCATAGAACTGAGGCTTTTCTATATGTTAATTCATTTTAGCAAATAATTATTCTGTTTGGCGGAGGGAATGCATGTCTATAATTTAATAATTGGGAGGGTTATTACATGTGATTAATAGGAATCATAGGCAAATGCTGAGAGTATAATAAGCATGGTGGGTGGGGAGGTGGGAAAGGTTCTCCATCCCCCACCCTCACCCCTACCCCTTTGCTGAGTTAGGGATTTGGTATTGGAATAGAGACATTGCCTTGCTTATCCGTCTGAGATCCGTATCGAATATATGGCCCGCTTCTCTTTGGAGCTTTCAGATGTGCCTCTGTGTGTCTGTATGTAAGAGGGGAGAAAGGACAAGAGAGAAGCCCTGGTGGGGGGGGTGGTCAGGACCCTGAGTGACTGGTGCCTCCAGGCCAGAGGCTTCCAAGGCCCAGCTGAGCCCCGACCTGTCCCTTCAATGCTGACCAGAAACAATCCTCACTGAGATGCGAACAATGAAAACGATGTAGTGGCTTTTCCACGCAGCCAAGATGTCCCCTGTTTTTTTAAATTCTGGGATCATCCCTCACCCAACTGGAGTATGAAAAAGTGTCCTTGGGGCTCCTGGGAAGCTCAGTCGGTTAAGTGTCCCACTCTTGATTTCAGCTCAGGTCATGATCCCACAGTTCATGTGTTCAAGCTGCACAGTGGGCTCTGTGCTGACAGTGTGGAGCCTGCCTGGCATTCTCACTCCCTTCCTCTCTCTCTACCCCTCCCCTGTTCGTGCTCTCTCTTTCAAAATAAACAAACAAATTTAAAAATAAAAATAAAAAATGTCCTTTGTAAAATAAGGATCATCAATAACATTGTCTCTATCTCCTTACTTGGACAAATGAAAAGCCGGCAATATTTGACCTCTTCCCTCTGATGTTTTTCTGGCATTTTTAGTTAAGAAATGTATCAGTCTGTGAAGTCCCGAAGTCTTAGAACCTCTGCTTTAGACCAGAGCACTTTGCCCTCAAGAGAGAGACCATCTTGGGACTAGACTCCTATATCTGACCTTCCGGGGCTATTTCCTTGTTTACTGAATGGTGAAACTGATTAACCTGTATCTTGATCCAGCCATTCAAAAATATTAATTGAGCATCTACTATGTGACAAGTACTATTCTTAGAACTGATGGAAAAGCACCTGATGTATTTCAGTAAGTAGTTTGTTGATTTAGTTGAAGAAATGCATGGTTCTTAGTAAGGGATCAATAGTGTTTGCTGACTGAATGAACGGATATATTACACAGAGTTGTTATGAGATCATGGATAGGAAGGGTATTTGTATATTTCAATATTGTTGCTGTTGTCCTCATTCCTGCCAGGAAATGGACATTCTGGGCCCAGCCAGGGCCAGCTGCCTGCAAGGAGCAACATTAACCAGCACCCCATTAGCATTCCAGACACGCGGGCTACCGCGCCGCCCTGCCGGACGGCTCCCCACATGGCCTGCTTCCCCTTCTGACGTGCACACAAGACCCACTCCCTGACCCCTGCCGACCTGATCCTGACCCCAGCCTTTCTCAGGCCTGATCCTTCCCAACCCTGCCCACCCTTGCCTGCTCGGGCCCGTGGATCCACGCCAGCCTCAGGCCCTCCCCGCACTGCTCCTAGCCCGGCTTCCCAGATGGGGACTCGGTGGTTTGAGCAGAGGCTTCCGGGGCTGGGGCTGCCTGCTGGCAAACGTGCCTCCTCCCTACGAGGGACCGGTGAACGTGCTGAACTACGAGTCCTGATGCCTTGCAGGCACTGGCGAGCTAGACCAGGATGGGTCCCCTGTGAATGGGGCACACCTAGAAGCCACAGAGAGGTGAACGCTTCAAAATGTATTAATTCACTCAAGAAATACGTTTCATTTGTACCTAATACACGCCAGTCATTCTGTAAGGCGCAGAGCAGACGGCAATGAAAAGGCAAAAGTCCCTGCCATGGTGATGCTTAATTTTCAGTAAACGGATACAAATACAAATATGATAGAATTCCAGAGAGCAATCAATGTTAGGAAGAAAAATAAAGCAGGACAATGGGATAAGGTGGCAGAAAGGCAACATTTGAAGTGGACTGCATAACATCTAAGGGAAAGGCATTTCCGGTGGAAGGGATGCCAAGTGCAAATGCCCTGAGGCCCAAGCATGCTGGAATGTTCTAGAAATGGCAAAAGCCAATGTAATAAGACCTTGGTGGGTGGTCAGTTGGTAGAAGACAATTGTGAGGGCTCTGGATTTATTCGAAGCATTTAAGAAACTAATACGACATTTTCTGATAAGTCAAAAGTAAGGGGAAGCTCGGGCTGAAGCCTGGCCTAGCCAACGGCATAGTCACGAAAAAGGGTACGGTCTTCAGAGAATTCCTTCTAGCCGTTTATTCCTCCTGCCCCTCCTGCCCCACCTGACACCCTTCTTACCACCAGCCTCTACCGAGGTCTTTTGTCGTCTCTCATTCCCTCTACTCATTTTGGTCACTGACTCATCCTCAAACCATCCTGAAGGTGGATGACGGCCACCATGTGCTGAGCACCATGCTATGCCCAGGGATGCTTGCCCAGAAAAACAGCCTGGGTTTTTTTTAATGTTTATTCATTTTTGAGAAAGAGCCATCTGGGGAGGGGCAGAGAGAGGGGGTTCAGAGGATCTGAAGTGGGCTCCGCGCAGACAGCAGCGAGCCTGATGCAGGTCTCCAACTCATGGGCCACGAGATCATGACCTGAGCGGAGTCAGACGCTCAACTGACCGAGCCACCCAGGCGCCCCAGAGAGCAGCCTGGTTTGATAAACAGTCCCAGACGTGGGATCAGAGGCGTTGGTTCTAGTCCAGCTTTGCCATTTAATAGCTGTGTGACCTTGCACAAGTTACTTAAGCTCTCTGACCTGTCTTTGTCTTTAAATGGCAATTGTACCAACTGCTTGGTTAACCTCATACGGCGGCGAGGATCCATTGTGACAACGCTCCGGGTCAACTGCAGGGTGATACACCGCTGTCAGCGGCTCCTGCAGGCTGATTATCATCATTAAACCCTACGCTTGCCCATAACATCTGGCCCTTGCTGCTAAGTGCCTTCAAACACCATCCCTTCTGGTTTCCCTGGGTCCCGGGCCCCAGAGTTGTCTCATTTCCCTCGCCTCCTTCAGACTTGTAGTTTGACTGTTTCTTGGCGCTCTTGGAAATATGGACCCTTGAGATCCCGAAGGGCACAGAAAACATGTGTGACACATGTAGGGCATGGGTTCATGCCTGACACGTCCAGTGCTGGGCTAGGATATCTACCTCAACAGCCTCACACTCACTCACTCACACACACACACACACACACACACACGCACACACGAGGGCCCTTGATCACACTCCTACCAGGGCTGATGTCACTGTCTCCTCATTTGTTCAGGCTGGCAGTCATCAAACATTTATTTAGAGGGTTCTCTGGGCTCAGCTCCATGCTAGGTCCTGGGCCTCTGTCAGTGAACTAGGCAGGCCTGGCCCTCGCCCGAGGGGAGTTTAGTCAGAGCTATGGTCAGCTTAGCAGCACCCAGAGAGCCATGGGGGACCTCATGCATCCAAGGTGGGCCAGGCCAACTCTGAGGAAATGTCTGTGTCACATCTCTTGACGACTGTGTTCCCCATTTCGTGGGGACATGTCCACCCCACCCCTGCAGCCTGGTGGTGACCCGGATCCCGCCCGGCTCCATGAGGCCAGGTCAGCTTGTAACTTTGGACACCTTCCTCTGCTCTCCAGGACTCAGCCTCCCTTTCTGTCATAGGAAGGGCTGCGGCAGCCATGCTTTCTCATACCCCAAGCTGTCGGAATCCTCCCTGTGATTTCTGTCCCATACACCCCTTCCATCTCCCCTTCACCCCGTTTTATTTAACAGTTACTTAGTATGAGCTGGGGAATGTCATGAGAACTTTACATGTATTGACTCATTTAACCATCTAAACACTCTTAGGAAGAGGCTACTGTTTTCCAGATAAGGAAAGAGCACAGTGACGTGTTTGCCTGCTCTCCCCAAGCTGGTAAATGTAGCCCTGGGAGTGCCACTCAGGCAACATAGCTTCGAAGCTCCTTCTCTTAACTATCATAGTATGGTACTGCCCTTGATTTTTTCCTTTCAACCAATTCACTTTTTAATGTCAATTTCTTTTCTTTTAAATTTTTTTAATGTTTTATTTATTTCTAGGAGAGAGAGAGAGACAGTGTGAGTAGGGGAGGGTCAGAGAGAGAGGGAGTCACAGACTGAAACAGGCTCTAGGCTCTGAGCTGGCAGTCAGCACAGAGCCCGACGTGGGGCTCGAACCCACGAACCGCGAGATCATGACCTAAGCGAAAGTCAGACGCTCAACCGACTAAGCCACCCAGGCATCCCCAATTTCTTTTCTTTTAAGAAAGCTTGTATGTCACGTCCATCAAACGAAAAACTATATGACTTGTCATACATAGATGAAACACATTAAAATGCATGACTACAAAATTTAAAACCCAGTATTCCTCCATGTGACTCCAAAGATCATCTCTCAGACCACCAGGGGACACTACACTCAGGGACACCTGGAGGGGCCACACTCATGGCCTTTCCAGTCCTATGACACTGTGACTTTATGTCACTTCCAGACATCCATAGGCTTTCCCAGGGAGGAGCCTGGCGGCAGACAGCCTCCCACCTCTCTGGCCCTCCTCTCCCTGCCGCAGGATTGCCACTCAGCCGGGCACACTGTGAGCGCTTCCGGGGGTCCGGCTGCCACCAGTCTGGGGCCTCGATGACTCACCTACCTCCTCCCTGTGGGTAAAGCGCCCACTCGGGGGCTGGCAATGCCCCAGCCTGAGGCTCCCTTTGCACTTTGCTGTCCCAAAAGACAACCCACCAGTAACAGACATTTCTCCGTTGCCCTGGGTCCACAGGGCCCTTCAGGGAACACCAGCAGCAGTTGCAGGTGTGAGGCAGGTGATCAGAGGCGGTTGCAGGCCTCGCGGCCCGGGGGCCTGCCGGGAAGGGACGTGCAGGGAAACAGGTGCTGATCACACCTCAGCTGCTCAGGCTGGTCCCAGACTGGCATTCCTCCTCCCTGCCCTGGGCCAGGCTTTTTAAAAAACCAAGGGTTCTCTTACATGGGCAGTGGAAGGAAGGGAATTGATGACACAGGACAAAATGCCCCCCCCCACACTGAACAGTCTTCTTTAACTTGGAGTTCACATTCACTTGGGGAAGATGTCACTGGGGGACCAAATTCTGCAAACAGAGATCGGCAGGCTTACTGCTCAGTCGGCTCCCTTCCCGAGGGCACAGCTGAGTCACAGAGGGAAGACAGTCTTGGACACCACCCCCCCCCAATAAAGTCTGAATCCTGTCTCTACTGCTCTGGTGAGTGTGAGTATGAACTTTGGTGGGTCATTCACCTTCTTTTGGCCTCCACTATTTCCTCTGTAAAATGGGGGACATATCCGGGACCTGCCCAGCTCAAAGGGCCATCGTTGGGACAGAACGAGAGGTGGCTCTGAATGTGTCCTAAAAGCAATGAAACGCTCTGTGGTTGTGGGCGTTTGACATGACAAGGTGTTAACCACCATCACCTGGTGACACCAAAACCAGTGCCAGAGACAAGGGAGGTTGGCCTTGGATTTGCCCTCTGAAAATGAGGGCACAGTCCTCCGCACCTCTGTGTCAAACAAGGCATTATTTAGCCTATGAGATAACCAGACTCCCAAAAGGGCAGGAGGCTAATGAAATGAAGTCTTGACTTAAGCAAGGTTGAAAATATTTTCAAACTCCTTATTTTGTTCTAGAATGAGATAAAAGTCCAACTCCCATTGTAATGAGTTTACCAAGTAAAATCTGGCTGGGGCAGGAGGGAATAACTTTAGCTCCACTGGAAATTCCAATAGATGGCTGACACCTGGGGTGAGTTCAGGTTCCAAGCAGAAGGGTTATTTGCCCTCATTTGGGTTTAGAGTCTGTTACATTTGGGTTCCCTGGCCTTTTGTAATGGGGCCTGGTTGAGCAAATGGCATTGATCACACTGTGCCTTTCCAGTATGTTTGCAAGTCAGAGCCCATTTGATACACAACATTCAGACTTGGCTCTACCTACTATGAGAGTATGCTGACAAAGCTGCTTGCCCATTCAGATAGCATCCACCCACGGCTTCATTCATTTACTCATTCATTCATTTCCCACAAGCATGTATTAAACCACTCCTGTTCCAGGTTCTCTCCATAATGCTGCGAAAATGAAGAGAAGACTTCATCTCTGATCTCAAGAAGCCCACAGTCAGGTGAAAAAAAGCTCATAGAGAAATAGATTACAATGTAGCATGTCAAGAGCTATGATCAAGGCTGTACACAGCATAGGACAAGGACAAAAACTCAAAGCAGCAGTGTGTGCAGTAAGTCTTCCTGGATAAGGTGGCCCCTAGTCAGTACCTCGAAAGATGAGTTTCGAGGTACTGAAACTCATTAGCTCCACAATTTTACCGCATCCTGATTTGTATTTATTTTCATGGCAGTGCTTATTTCCACACAAGTNAGAAGAGTTCATTAGCTCCACAATTTTACCGCATCCTGATTTGTATTTATTTTCATGGCAGTGCTTATTTCCACACAAGTGTATGCATGTGCATGAGCACACATACACACACACACACACACACACACACACACAGGCCACTAGAACATCAGCACCATAGAGGTAGGGAGTTGGGTCTTGTTCACTGCTGTATCTCCAGAACCTAGACAGAGAATGGCACATATTTGTTAAATGAATAACAGGTGGGAGGTATTGAAGTCAAAGAGCAAACATGTTGAAAGTGGTCATTAAGAGGAACTGAATTAAGAGGGGCCAAGATGGTGGAAAAGCATGGATGCTTTTTTGCAACTCGCATCCATGAAATACAGACAGATCAACACTAAACCATCCCGCACACCTAGAAAACTGATTTGAGGATTAACAAAACAATCTGCACAATCTGAACCACACAACTCAGCAGGTACGTGGTGTAGAGAGATGAACTGGGAGAAGGAGAAGCCGCAGAGGGCAGGGAGCTGTTTTTGCTTGTGGAGAAAAGACAGAGATAGGGGGAGAGTACAGGAAAAGCACCCCCCCCCCAAAAGCAGCTGGAGAGAAAGTAGAAAAGTGGAAACAGCCACAGGGACTGAACAAAAAAAGGAGAAAGGAGAAAGGAGAGGGTTTAAATTCCATTAAGACTCTATAAACAGGGGGAGCACAGAGTCTGAAACTCCACAGCTCCTTACCTGGCAGTGCTCTCGTGGAAAAGGCAAATCCCCAGGCATAGAGAGCAAGGTCCAAGGGGTCCAAGGCCACACAAGGAAAGGTAGTTCCTCTGCTGGGAGGATATCTGGTTGAGGCAGTGCAGCCACCCCACAGGCAAAGGTCCCAGCAGACCCCAGAGAACAACCACATTCACTGGAGCTGAAACAAGGACGGTAAGGGTGAAGCCAAGTGCCAGATGTGTGTTGTGATTTTCCATAATCCCTGAAACGTGAACTTTTTCTGGGATGGGCTGGCACCCAGCCACAGTCTCTGGGCATTGGCAGCAGCATGGTCCCACGAACGTTTCTGGGTATGGCAGGCACCCAACCATTGCTCAGTGAGACCCGCCTGCAGAAGATCTGAGCAGGTCAAAGCTGCAGTCTCTCAGAGTAAGGGGTTGGGAAACACAGCCACATCTGAGATAAAACTCAGGAGGGAGGTGCCACTTGACAACGTGACGGCTTGGTCAGGACAGCATAAAAGCAGGGAGTGGACAGAGTCGGAGACAAAGGATGGGTGCATGATTGCTGATCGGGGAAAGCAGAGAATTCCAATACTAGAGACTGGGTAGCTGGGTGACACCATTTTCACTCCTCCCATGTATACGCATGCACACCTACAAGCACAACAACAATCCACCCCAATAAACTAAGAAGCGACATCTAGTAGAGAACAGAGCCATTACACTCAGCCCCGCCCAGCTGGGTCAACCTCTCTTCAGGAACACCACACTTCTCCCCACCTGCTTAGTTTAAGGATTGTAAAGTGCTTCACAGTGTGACTTCTAGGGGAAGACAATGTGATTTCAATCATATTTCAGTTTGTTCGCTGGTCCATCTATTCAATTTCTTTTCTTTTTCTTTTTTTCTTGAATACAGAAAGAGAAAAAAATTATTTATTTTCAATTTTTATTAAAGATGTTTTTCATTAATTTTTTCTATTACTTCTTTACCTTTTTTGTAAATTTTTCAAATTCCATTTTACTTCCATCATTTCATTTTATTCTATTCCATTGTATTCACTTTTTCAAAATTTCAAATGTTTTCCTTTTTTTCCCCTTACCTTTCCCTTTTTTCTTTAATCTATCAAGCTCCTTTCAACATCCAGACCAAAATACACCTAGGATCTAGTATCATTTATTTTATTTTGTGTGTGTGTTGTTTTTAATTTTTTAATTTTAATTTTTTTTACCTTATTCCTTTTTTCCTTCAAAATGATGAAATGAAGGAATTCACCCTGAAAGAAAGAGCAGGAAGAAACTACAGCCAGAGACTTAATCAACACAAATACAAGCAAGATATCTGAACCAGAATTTAGAATCATAACAATAAGAATACTAGCTGGGGTTGAAAATAGTTTAGAATCCCTTTCTGCAGAGATAAAAGTAAAAGCTAGTCAGGATGAAATAAAAATGCTGTAAGTGAGTGGCAATCTCGAATGGCTGCCATGGTGGCAAGGATGGATGAGGCCAAATAGCGAATTAACAATACAGAGGACAAACTTATGGAGAATAACGAAGCAGAAAAAGTAGGGAGACTAAGGCAAAAGAAGACAATTTAAGAATTAGAGAAATCAGTGACTCATTAAAAAGGAACAACATCAGAATCATAGGCGTCCCAGAAGATGAAGAGAGAAAAAAAAGGGGTAGAAGAATTATGTAAACAAATCATAGCAGAAAACTTACCTAACCTGGGGAAAGACACAGACATCAAAATCCAGGAAGCACAGGGGACTCTTATTAGATTCAATAAAAACTGACCATCAACAAGGCATATCATGATCAAATTCACAAAATACTCAGGCAGAGAAAAAATCATGAAAGCAGCAAGGGAAAAAAAGTCCTTAACCTACAAGGGAAGACAGGTCAGGTTTGCAGCAGACTTGTCCACAGAAACTTGGCAGGCCAGAAAGGAGTGGCAGGATATATTCAAGGTGCTGATCAGAAAAAGATGCAGACAAGAATTCTTTATCCAGCAAGGCTGTCATTCAAAATAGGAGGAGAGATAAAAAAGTTTTCCAGACAAACAAAACCTAAAGGAGTTCGTGACCATTAAACCAGTCCTGCAAGAAATTTTAAGGGGGACTCCCTGAGGGGAGAAAAGATTAAAAAAAAAAAGACCAAAAGTAACAAAGACTAGAAAAGACCAAAGAATATCACCAGAAACTCCAACTCTACAGGCAACATAATGGCAATAAATTCATATATTGCAGTACTTACTCTAAACGTCAGTGGATGAAATACTCCAGTCAAAAGACACGGGGTAACAGAATGGATAAGAAAACAAGATCCATTATATTCTGTTTACAAGAGACCCACTTTAGACCTAAAGATAACTTCAGATTGAAAGTAGGGGATACAGAACCATCTAGCATGCTAATGGTCAACAAAAGAAAGTTTGAATAGCCATAATTATATCAGACAATCTAGATTTAAAATAAAGACTGTAACAAGAGGTGAATAAGGGCATTATGTCATAATTAAAGAGTGTATCCACTAAGAAGATCTAATAATTATATACATTTATGCTCCAAATGTGGAAACACCCAAAATATAAATCAATGAATCACAAGCATAAAGAAACTCATTGACAATAATACCATAATAATAGGGGACTTCAACACCCCACGTGCAGCAATGGACAGATTATCTAAACAGAAAATCAACAAGGAAACAGTGGCTTTGAATGACACACTGGGCCAGATGGACTTAACAGTTATATTCAGAACATTTCATCCTAAAGCAGTGGAATACATATTCTTCTCCAGTGCACATGGAACCTTCTCCAGAATAGACCACATACTGGGACACAAATCAGCCCTCAACAAGTACAAAAAAATCAAGATCATACCGTGCATGTTTTTAGACCACAACACTATGAAATTCAAAATCAACCTCAAGAAAAAATTTGGAAAGATAACAAATACTTGGAGACTAAAGAACCTCCTACTGAAGACTGAATGGGCTAACCAAGAAGTTAAAGAAGAAACTAAAAGTACATGGAAGCCAATGAAAATGGTAACACCACAGCCCAAAACCCCAGGGATTCAGCAAAGGCAGTCATAAGAGGGAAGTATATAGCAAGCCAGGCCTTCCTAAAGAAGGAAAAAGGTCTCAGATCCGCAACTTAACCTTACATCTTAAAGAGCTGGAAAAAGAACAGCAAATAAAACCCCAAACCAGCAGAAGACAGGAAATAATAAAGATTAGAGCAGAAATCAATGCTATCAAAACAAAACAAAACAAAACAAAAAACCAGTAGAACAGATCAATGAAACCAGGAGCTGGTTCTTTGAAAGAATTAACAAAATTCTTTTGATCAAAAGAAGAAGGAAAGGACCCAAATAAATAAAATCAAGAATGAAAGAGGAAAGATCATAACCAACATAGCAGAAATACAAACAATAATAAGTGAATATTACCAGCAATTATATGCCAATAAAATGGGCAATCTGGAAGAAATGGACAAATTCCTAGAAACATATAAACTACCAANACAATTAATACGATTCATCACATCCATAAAAGAAAGGACAAGAACCACATGATCCTCTCAATAGATTCAGAGAAAGCATTTGACAAAATGAAGCATCGTTTCTTGATAAAAGCCTTCAAGAAAGTAGGGATAGAGGGAAATTAAAAGCCATATATGAAAGACCCAATGCTAATATCATCCTCAACGGGGAAAAACTGAGAGCTTTCCCTCTAATGTCAGGGACAAGACAGGGATGTCCACTCTCACCACTCTTAATCAACATAGTAGTGGAAGTCTTAGTCTAAGCAATCTGACAACACAAGGAAATAAAAGGCGTCCAAAGGGGCCAGGAAGAGGTCAAACTTTCACTCTTCGCAGATGACATGATACTTTATATGGAAAACCCAGAAGATTCCACCAAAAAACTGCTAGAACTGATTCATGAATTCAGCAAAGTTGTGGGATATAAAATCAATGCACAGAAATTGGTTGCACTCCTATATACCAATAATGAAGCAACAGAAAGAGAAATCAAGGAATTGATCCCATTTACAATTACACCAAAACCCATAAAGTACCTAGGAATAAATCTAACCAAAGAGGTGAAAAATCTATACACTGAAAAACTATAGAAAGCTTATGAAAGAAATTGAAGAAGACACACACAAAAAGAGGAAAAATATTCTATGTTTCTGGATAGGAAGAACAAATATTATTAAAATGTCAATACTACCCAAAGCAATCTACATATTCAATGCAATACCTATTAAAATAATACCAGCATTCTTCACAGAGCTGGAAAAACAATCCTAAAATGTGTATGGAACCAGAAAAGACCCCAAATAGCCAAAGCAATCTTGAAAAAGAAAACCAAAGCTGGAGGCATCACAATCCCTGACTTCAAGCTGTATTACAAAGCTGTAATCATCAAGACAGTATGGTACTGGTATAAAACCAGACACTCAAATCAATGGAACAAAATAGAGAACCCAGAAACAGACTCACAAACCAACTAATGGCCAACTAATCTTTGACAAAGCAGGAAAGAGTATCCAGTGGAATAAAGACAGTCTCTTCCAGCAAGTGGTTCTGGGAAAACTGAACAGTGACACGCAGAAAAATGAACTTGGACCCCTTTCTTACACCATACACAAAAATAAACTTGAAATGGATGAAAGATCTAAAGGAAACCATTAAACTCCGCAAGGAAAAAGCAGACAAAAACCTCTTTGACCTTGATCACAGCAACTTCTTCAACATGTGTCTGGAGGCAGGGGAAACAAACGCAAAAATGAACTATTGGGACTTTGTCAAAATAAAAAGCTTCTGCACAGCAAAGGAAACAATCAGCAAAATTAAATGGCAACTGGTGGAATGGGAAAAGATATTTGCAAATGGTTATCGGAAAAAAGGGTTAGTATCCAAAATCTATAAAGAACTTATCAAACTCAGCACCCAAAAAAACAAATAATCCAGTGAGGAAATGGCAAAAGACAAGAAAAGACACTTCTCCAAAGAAGACATCCACATAGCCAATGACACATGAAAAAATGCTCAACATCACTCATCGCCAGGGAAATACAAATCAAAACCACAATGAGATGCCACCTCACACCTGTCAGAATGGCTAACATTAACAACTCAGGCAACAACAGATGTTGGCGAGGATGCAGAGAAAGAGGATCTCTTTTGCACAGCTGGCGGGAATGCAAACTGGTGCAGCCACTCTGGAAAACAGCATGGAGATTCCTCAAAAAATTAAAAATAGAACTACTCTACAACCCAGGAATTACACTACTAGGTATTTATCCAAGGGGTACAGGTGTGCTGTTTCGAAGGGGCACATGCACCTCAATGTTTATAACAGCACTACTAACGATAACCAAAGTATGGAAAGAGCCCAATGTCCATCGATAGATGAACAGATAAAGATGAACAGATAAAGAAGATATATATACACACACCTACAATGGAGTATTACTCGGCAATCAAAAAGAATGAAATTTTGCCATTTGCAACTATGTGGATGGAACTAGAGGGTATTCTGCTAAGCGAAATTAGTCAGAGACAGACAAATATCATAGGACTTCACTCATACGAGGACTTTAAGATACAAAACAGATGAGCATAAGGGAAGGGAAGCAAAAATAATATGAAAGCAGGGAGGCAGACAAAACATAAGAGACTCTTCAATATGGAGAACAAACAGAGGGTTAGTGGAGGGGTTGTGAGAGGGGGATGGGCTAAATGGATGAGGGGCATTAAGGAATCTACTCCTGAAATCGTTGTTGCACTACATACTAACTAACTTGGGTGTAAATTTAAAAATATAAATAAACATAGTTAAAGTTTTTAAAAAAGAGGAACTGAGTTAAGGGGCGCCTGGGTGACTCGGTTGAGCGTCCAACTTCGTCTCAAACNACTGAGCCACCCAGGCGCCCGGTCTTCCTGTATTTTTAACTGGTGAGGACAGGTTCTGAGGGGTGGTAAGATTTACGCCCAAGAAGTCAACAAATGGGAAGTAAAACTAAAATTCCTGTGTTAAAGAGCAAAAATTCACCAGAGTAAATTTGGAGGTCTAATTGGCCTTTTTAATCGATGCATGGACCAGGTAACATCATTTCATCTAGCAACTAGGAGAGAGGTTTTTAATAGGAATGAGGGTGTGAGGGTGGGACAAGGAGAGATTAGCAAAAGAAAAGCAGGGATCTTTTATTTTTAATGTTTACTTATTTTTGAGAAAGAGAGAGAGCAGGAGCAGGGGAGGGCCGGGGGGGAGGGGGCGTGGGGACACAGATCCAAAGCAGGCTGTCAGCACAGAGCCCCATGTGGGGCTCGAACTCATGAACTGTGAGATCATGACCTGAGCTGAAGTCAGGCCCTTAACTGACTGAGCCACCCAGGTGCCCCAGAAAAGGTTTTTTTTAATGATAATATCTAATGCCGCCAGATATGGAGTAAAGCATGCATTCTCACACCTTGCTAGTAACGGTGCACATTGATTGTACTTCTCTGGAAAACAGTTTGGCCATATATAGTTGATTCTTGTTATTTCCATCAGTTATGTATGTCAAAGTCACCATGGGCACTGAGTTAGCAAGTACTGAACAACTAACTATTTGTAGGGGAAATGCAAGGTTAGATTACTGGGAGCCTCTGGTCACAACAATTTTGCCTACCAATCAATACCCACCTTATTTTACATGTGTTTCTATTTAAAGACATCCTATTTAATATTCTACATATTGTTAAGCCAGTAACATTGAACTCATAGCCAACAGCACTATACCCGAGGCCTGAACAAAGCTTATCCAACACAGGTATTTTTTCCACAAGGCACATCCCAGGTTAGAAACACTAGCTTGTGGTCAGCAACCCTAGCCTGCACCTCAGCTATAGCCTGGGGGACTCGCTGTGCCGTATGGCTTGCTCCTCTTATATTCACTAGAATGCACATTTTCAGTACCACTCATTTCGGTTGAGATCAGTGGAAGATTTGGGGGAGGCTTCTCATTTTTCTCTAAAAATTTTTTAAAATTTGTATTGAAATATAGTTGACATGTAACATTGTATTAGTTTCAGGTGTACACGTTTCCAAATTTGTGTGCATTGCAAAAGGATCATCTCAGGTGAGTCTCGTTGGTGCTGTCACCACGCATAGTTATAATGTTTTTCTTGTGCTGAGAACTCTTCAGATATACTCTTGTAGCAACTTTCAAATAGACAAAACAGCATTACTAACTAGAGTCACCATTAAGGTTGTTTTAACCAGAAACTATTATACTTTGTTTGCAAGCTCTTTCTCTTGTTAACTCTAATTTTTTATTTTTTAATAGTTTATTGTCAAGTTGGTTTCCATATAACACCCAGTGCTCATCCCCACAAGTGCCCTCCTCCATGCCCATCACCCTCCTCCCCCTACCCCCACCTCCATCAGCCCTCAGTTTGTTCTCGGCATTCAAGAATCTCTCATGGTTTGCCTTCCTCCCTCTCCCCCACTATTTTCCCCCCTCTTCTCCCCTATGGTCCTCCATTAAGTTCCTCCTAATCTTCTTATATGTGCAAACATATGGTATCTGTCCTTCTCTGCCTGACTTATTTCATTCAGCAACACCCTCAAGTTCCATCCATATTGCTATACATTGCCATGTAGGATTCCATGGTATAGATAAACCACATCTTCTTGATCCATTCATCCGTTGATGGACACTTAGGCTCTTTCCATGTTTTGGCTATTGTGGAGAGTGC
>NW_027529526.1:1596175-1689428 GCF_008692635.1 Crocuta crocuta
TTTGTTTTTCAGGTTCCACATATAAGGGACCATGTGGCAGTTGTGCGTCTCTGACTTATTCATTTAGCATAGTGCCCTTGAGGTCCATTCACATTGTTGCAAATGGCAAGATTTCATTCTTTATATGGCTGAATAATATTTCGTACACACACACACACACACANGTTTTTCAGGTTCCACATATAAGGGACCATGTGGCAGTTGTGTGTCTCTGACTTATTCATTTAGCATAGTGCCCTTGAGGTCCATTCACATTGTTGCAAATGGCAGGATTTCATTCTTTATATGGCTGAATAATATTTCGTACACACACACACACACACACACACACACAATCTCTTTATCCATTCATCCATCAATAGACAGTTCGTTTCCACATCTTGGCTATTGTAAACAAGGCTGCAATAAACATGGGGACACACATATATTTTTAAGTTGCTGTTTTCATTTTCTTTGAATAATACTCAAAAGTGGAATTTCTACATCATAGAGTAGTTCTATTTTTAATTTTTTGAGGACCTTCCATTCTGTTTTCCACAGTGGTTGCACCAGTTTGCATCCCCAACAGTGCACAGTGGTTGCCTTTTCTCCACATCCTCACCAACACTTGTTATTTCTTCCCTTTCTGCTTCGTTGTTATTACATTTTTTATAGTTTATTTATTTTTGAGACAAAGAGAGACAGAGCATGAGTTGGGGAGGGGCAGAGAGAGAGGGAGACACAGAATCCAAAATAGGCCCCAGGCTCTGAGCTGTCAGCACAGAGCCTGATGCGGGGCTCCAACCCATGAACCGTGAGATCTGACCTGAGCTGAAGTCGGACAATTAACCGACTGAGCCACCCAGGTGCCCCCTTCCCTTTCTGATTCTAACCATTCTGGCAGGTGTGAGGTTATCTCATTGTGGTTTTGATTTGCATTTCCCTGATGATGAGTGATGTTGAGCATCTTTTCATGTACCTGTTGGCCATCTCTATGTCTTCTCTGGAAAAATATCTATTCAGATCCTCTGTCCATTTTTTAATGAGATTGTTTGGTTTTGTTTTTTGTTTTTGTTTGTTTTATTTGGTTTTGCTGTTGAGTTGGAGTTCTTTATATATTTTAAATGTTAGCCTTTTATCAGATATATGATTTGTATATACCTTTTGCCATGCAGGAGGTTGCTTTTTCATTTTGTTGATGGTTTCCTTTGCTGTGTAGAAGCTTTTTAGTATGATGTGGCCCCGCTCATTTATTTATGCATATATTGCTTTTGCTGTCGGTGTCAGATTCAAAAAATCTTCACCAAGACCAATGTCAGGGAGGTTCTCTCCTGTGTTTTCTTCTAGGAGGTTTATGGTTTCAGGTCCTGCATTCAAGTCTTTAATCCATTTTGAGTTCATTTTTGTGTGTGGTGTAAGAAAGTGGGTCCAGTTTCATTCTTTTGCATGTTGCTGTCCAGTTTTCCCAGCACCATTTATTTTTCTTATTTTTTGTGTTTTTTTAACTTTAAAAAAATTATTTATTTATTTTGAGAGAGAGAGAGACAGAGAGTGAGTGGGGAAGAGGGGGAAGAGAGAGAGAGAGAGAGAGAGAATGAGTGAGTCTAGAAGGAGGGGAGAGAGAAAGAGAGAGAGAGAGAGAGAGAGAGAGAGAGAATCTGAGGCAGGATCCAGGCTCCGAGCTGCCAGTGCTGAGCCTGACCAATGCGAGGCTCAAACCCACAAGCCGTGAGTGAGATCATGACCTGAGCCGAAGTCGGACGCTCAACCAACTGAGCCACCCAGGTGCCCCCTTCCCAGCACCATTTATTGAAGACACATTTTTAGCAGTAAAATCACGAAAAAGCACAAAAATGCAAAAACCCAGGCCCGGGGTAGACTGGCAGAGACTACTGGGTCATAGTGTAACTGAAGCGAGAAGGCAGAGCCTCCCTGGTCCTGCCTCACTGGGAGCAGGCACGCTGGGCCAGCTCAACTCTGCCGCCTGCGCCTGCGCATGTCAGCGGGTGACCGCGGAACCCCGGGGAGCGCAGATTGGAAGTCACAAACAAACTGTAGCAAGTAGGGGAGTTTGCAAACACAGAATCTGCCGACCATAAGGATCCACTCTGCTAAGAACCACGAAAGCTCACCCGTGAGACAGGGACGGGTAACGCAAATCTCGGCTTGATTTCACAAGTGCCTTGTGAGTCGGTCCTATTTCAGGTAAGATCCATCTGAGCCCCACAGCAGGGGCTGGAGTGGAAAGAGCCACTGTGCATTCCGGGCTGCATCAAGGTCAGTCAAGGACAGCGAAAGGCCCACCAGCTGGATTTGGGGCCAGGGAGCATCACAAAGCCAGGCACCCGCTCCCCTGCTCCTCACAGACTCAAAGCTCTGTCCCCATGGAACAGATTCCAACCAAGGACCAAGCCCTTCTCAAGTGCATGCCAAACCCATAGTTCTGGCAATGGCTCAGAAGTCAAAGCCCCTTCTCCTGCTCTGGCTAACCTCCCTCCCCACTCCTCTTCTCAAATTTGTTTCTGTCACCCTGGTGTCTCTGCTGTTGCCTTGAACATACCAGGCAGGGTATGGCCCCACCTCAGGGCCTTTGCACTTACTGTCTGTCCAACCTAAGACATTCTGTCTCCAGATATTCAATTGGCTCAATAAGAACACAGAACCGCAGAGTGGTAAACTATAGCTTACCTAAGGCGAAAATCAAGTAAATGCAGGAGCGGGAAATCAAATGCACTCAGTAATTCCCCAGATACTCTTTATGCGCCTCCGTTTCAGAGTCAGGCATGAAGCGGGGCACCAGGGTGCTGGTGGGCAAGAGAGACCAGCTGCCTGTCCCGCTGGGGCTGACGGAGCCCCGTGCCCGACCTGGGGGTCCTCCTCTCCGCCCCTCTGGCTCTCTCCAGTTTCTTTCATCGGCACCTACTTTTCTGCCTACGATGAACAGTTTCTCACAAACGATTGTGTTTGTGATTCTACCTTGTTTTGGTGTCGCCAGTTAAAATACAGTTACATCTGACTCACAGTGAACACTGTGCAATTCTTTAGGATAAGTACGTCCCACACAATACTCAGGACATACTTATGCTAAGAAATTATTCATCATTATCTGAAATTCAAATTAACTAGATGTTCTGGGGTTTTTCTTGCTTTTTTTTTCCTTCTCAATCTAGTAACGCTACACATTTACAGACGAGGAGACTGGGGCTCAGTGAGAGCCACGTGATTTAAAAGGCTTGCCTGTGGGGCACCTGGCTGGCTTAATCAGTTAAGCGTCTGACTTCAGTTCAAGTCATGATCTCACAGCTCGTGGGTTCAAGCCCCATGTGGGACTATGTGCTGTCAGCCCGGAGCCTGCTTTGGATTGTGTCTCCCTCTCTCTCTGTTCCTCCCCACTCACACTCTGTGTGTGTGTGTCTCTCTCTTTAATAAATATTAAAATAAAAAAAAAATCTTGCCCATGGGGCACCAGTGGGAGAATGACCACCATCTTATCCAAAATGGGCTAACTCAGCGTGCCTGGGGGTCTCAGTCAGTTGAGCATCCAACCTCGGCTCAGGTCATGATCTCATGTCTCATGGGTTCGAGCCCCGCATCAAGCTCTGTGCTGACAGCTCAGAGCCTGGAGCCTCCTTCAGATTCTGTGTCTCCCTCTCTCTCTGCCCTTCCCCCACTTGCACTTTGTCTTTCTCTCTCTCAAAAATAAATAAACATTTTAAAAAAACTAAAAAACCAAAACCAAAACCAAAATGGGCTAACTCTTCATTCTCTCTCAAAGATCCTGTGCTTCTGTGCCCAAGCCAATTCCTGCTGTCTAAATCCATTGCACTGACAGCACAGAGCCAGCTTGGGATTCTGTCTCCCTCTCTCTCTCTGCCCCTCCCCAGTTCATGCTCTCTCTGTCTCTCTCTCTCAAAATAAATAAATAAACTTAAAAAAATACCTGCAGTATATTCACACAATGGAATACTATGCATCTAAGAAAAAGAACAGGTTTACACTACACACAGCAACCAGATACGTGAGTTTTTGTGATTTAAACACATCAACTTAAAAAAATGATATTGAACAAGAGTCTAGATACCAAAGAGGGGATCCTGTATAATCCCATCTATATGAAGTTCCAAAATAGGCAAAACTAAGCTATGGTAATAGAAAAATGATTCCTGGGGGTAGGGAGGGTGACTAGGAAGGGACATGAGGGAACTTTTGGGGGTGTTGGTAATGTAGATCTTAATCTGGGTGAACGTTACACATGTGTATAAATACATAAATCCAAGCTGATTGACATTTGCACACTTTTTCATTTGTATGTTATACTTTGATGGGAAAAAATTTAATACATGCTGTGAAAAATGAATAAAGTGCAGACAAAGCTACAAGGAAAAAAAAAGTCTGTACTCTCACCACTAGGAGACTGAACAAGTAGCTCTTCAAGTGTATCCTTCCAGATATTTTCCCAACAGCATTAACTTTGCCTACAAAAGGCATATCTCCTACAAAAGGAATTCAGGAGCTCATACCAATCTCTAGAGG
Organism: Crocuta crocuta; assembly: GCF_008692635.1. Classification (NCBI taxonomy): domain Eukaryota; kingdom Metazoa; phylum Chordata; class Mammalia; order Carnivora; family Hyaenidae; genus Crocuta; species Crocuta crocuta. The sequence goes on from NW_027529526.1 coordinate 1,600,688, forward strand.
TGTTAATTTAGTTAGGAGTCTAAATTTCTGGACATGCCTTTCACTTACCCAGAAAGCCCTGACACAACTAGATCTAATTTAACCATTTTTAGAAGAGCATGGAACAATTAATATCAAATAAATGGAATTAAAATCAAAATTGAACACAGTCGTTCAATGATATGACTTAGAATTTGATTTTAAGTACAGTAATGAATATAAAATGAAAGTGAGGCGTGGGAGGCTGATAGGGCTCTGGAGCCTCCTGGGATCCAGAGTGCCACCTGCTGGCCACAGTCTGCAATGACATCCCACCACGCGAGCCTGTAAAAGCATGGCCTCCCTACTTACAGGCCCCAAATATGATACCTCCTTTTCTTATAGAAGTTTGTATCTCTCCCAAGAGCTCCCCAGAAATCTTTGCTTCCCTGGTGTATTACGCAGTCCCTAGCACAGAGAAGTTAATATTTGTAAAGAATGAATGAAAGGATGGATGAATGGACAGATGGACAAAGGGCAGAAAGGCCTTCTTGCCCTACCCATTTCTTTGTTTTTAATAAAAGTTAGGATTTTATATACATATATAGTGAAGTGATTACTAATAAAACTAATTAACATATCTGTTTACATTGTTACCTTTTTGTGACAAGAGCTCCAGCATTCTACTCTCTTCGCATATTTCCAGTGTGCAATGGTCTTATTAAGAATAGTACACGAGGGGCGCCTGGGTGGCTCAGTCGGTTAAGCATCCGACTTCGGCTCAGGTCATGATCTCGCAGTTCATGGGTTCGAGCCCTGCATCAGGTTCTATGCTGACAGCTCAGAGCCCGGAGCCTGTTTCAGATTCTGTGTCTCCCTCTCTCTCTGCCCCTCCCCCACTCGTGCTCTGTCTCTCTCTGTCTCAAAAATAAACTATATAAAAAAAAAAATAAGGATAGTACATGAGGTCTCTAGAAGTGGTCATCCCGTATTACTGCAACTTTGTGCTCTTTGTCCAACATTTCCCCTACCTCCCAGCCTCCGTTAACCGTGCTTCTACGTGCTGCTTCTATATATTCGACTTTTTAAGATTCTACATATAAGTGAGAGCATGCAGGGATTTTTCTTTCTTTCTTCGTGGGCTTTTTTTGGAAAGTAGATAACCACTGGGGGAAGACCAGATGAATGTGAGGAATTATTATGACAACCCGACAGCAGGGGATGGAGGAGTCAAACAGTGACCTGGGTGAGCATTCAGGCTGCAGAAACAGGGCACTGTGGTCAGAAACAAGGAACAAATAGATATGAAATGTCTTGAGCCAGACACCCAATAGGCATCTGCCAGATGTTAGCTCTTTTCCCTTCCTCCAGCTCACAAATCCCTTCCATAGGACCCGACGAGCTAAGAATGAAGATTTGTCCTTCCCCGGGTGTACTCAGAAGCGAGGTGATGTTCTATGTTTGCCTCATACCAGTTCTGACACGGGCCAGGGTCACTGCACCTGCGGCCGTGAGCTGGCGTGTCAGAGCCCTCCTGAGTTAGGAAAGGTGGTTTCTGAGACATCACTGTTGGGCTGTCTGATAGCGAGGTGCCCATCTGAGCGTGTCCACTGTTGACAGCACTTGACAAGCGTCACGCTGGTCTTGCTTTTAGATGCTGCATGGCGGGGCCCTGGCCTGCATAAAGGCAGTGTGATGCAGCCGGAAGAGTACAGACAAGGGGTCAGAAGGCTGGGCTCTGCTGCTCGCTAGCTAGGTGACCTTGAGCAAGTCAGCTCGCCCTTGCCGGTATAGAAACCATCTCTTTGGGACAGTGAAATGAGATAATGCCTGGGAAAACACTTTGCAAATGGTAGTAGTAGACTCGGTTAAAGTGTGGCTGTTCATAAAACCCCAAATGAACACGAGGTGCCAGGTGTGACCTGAGTGCGCTCAGAAACTACAAGGAGCATCACCTGCATTGGTCTGGACCAGCCTCTACTTATGGAATCCTATCCCATCCTGGCAGCGACATCACAATCTTATTTCACACTGAGCTTAGGCCCACCACGACCCACCCCTGCTGGCTTTTGAAAATATGGACTGGGCCCTATATACCACTCTCCGTTTGGGCAAGCAACTTTTTGAAACTAAAAGTAGATTTTGTGTCACATTTGCACTAGGTAAATTTAATGTTATTGCTCTGGCCTATCTATACACATTAGTAAAACGTCAATACTACTTGGGCTATTACATATGTTCTCTCTTCCTGCCAACTTGAAGACAGCCACACATTTCAACAGTGTCCAGTGCACGCATTCATTCATTCCATATACATTTACTGAGCACCTACTATTTCCTAGACACTGTGATAGGAGCCAGGAGATGCAGAGGGTGTATCTGATAACAGGCGGCAGTGCCAGGGGCTGCTAGGGGCTCAGAGAGAGGGCATTCCTATTGCTGTCAGCAGCAGTAGGAAGGTTCCCCAGTTCAGGAGATTTAGCAGAGGCCAATAGCCATTCTCTTCTTTCTAAGCACACCACGGGCCTGTATTTTCCAGCCCCAGTGATTCTTGGTGCTTCCACATTAACGACTGCGTCTTTCTTCCAGGGCAGGTGAAGGCATGAAGTCCACTGTGACAAGCCTCTCATGATTTCCTCTGCCTTCTAAGCAAAGAAGCTTCAGGTAGCAATAGCTAGCCTCCTCTTACTTTTCTAGTCTCCCCTCTCCTCATCCCCTGGCCAGTGCACATGTTCATTCTGCACATACTGGCAGAGTCCCTGCTGTGGACCAGCACCATGTTGGGCTCCGTTGTAGTCTCTTAAATCCTGAGTTCAAAGTCTCCACACTGGGGAGCAGGTGCCTTCTCCGATCAGGGGCGTTCCTCTCCCTGTCCTTTCCCTAGCCCTCTCATCCTGGCCAAGATGAAGACCTGAGCCTCTGCACCGCTACATCCCTGGCTTAGCACTCCCAGGCACCATGTCAAGGTGTGGAGGGAGGGAGGAAAGTGCAAGGTGTCAAGGCACACCTTGTGCTCCTGGTCGCTTCCTCAGCAGAGCGCTGTGAGGAGAAAAACCCGAGCCCTGAGTAAAGAGACACAGACTCAAGTCCCGGATCTGCCACCAACCATTGCTGTGACTTTAGATACTGCCCTGGAGACCAAATTCTGTGGATCAGATCTTTGCGTCTCCACTCAGCTCTGATACTATTCTGATTCTTTCTATGCTGATCCCTGATTCCTGAGCGGATCTTCCACTCTCTTCTCATCTAGCTTTAGAGAGGAATAAAAAGTTTTATAAGAAGAGGCAGAAGGAAGGCGATAGAGGTTAGCCAGCCTCCCGTATAACGAAACATGTGCTGGTGATAAGCAGCCTGAAGCTGAATAACATATTGCTAAGGGTTGTAACTTCAGGATATACTAAGATTCTTCCTTGCCAGTAACTTGATTTCTTTTAGGCCTGGCCTAACCTTGTCCAGATTTAAGTTCCATGCTAATTACCGAGGCTGGCTTGAATTATTCATGGAATTTCTACCCTGGAATTCTNTGCTTTTGGGACTTCTCAGTAATGAGCTATTTGGATAGGGGTCCCCTTGCTTTCTTGGGCCCTGTTTCCTCACCTGCGAACAAAAAAGGGCAGTTCCTCCCAGCTTTCAAATGTCTTTGCTTCTGTCACTGCAGGTGCCTCAGCCTGCAAGTCCACATGCAGCTCACAACCAGCGGCAAACCGTGGAGAAACACACACACACACACACACACACACACACACACACAATGTGCACAAAAAGGATACCATCTGACAATTAAATGCAAAAGGAATTATGCAATTAGCAAAGGACGTGGATCACACAACATGCGAGGCTAATTGCAGCACATGTAAATGTTTGCCAAATTAGATAAGTATGGGTTTGCAGTCACTCTGGTGCACAGATTGAGTTGTAAAGTTAAGGAAAATATAAAAATGATTATGAGATAGGAGTGATAAACATAGGGCACACGCACTGGGCTGATTAGGGTTATTAACCGAGTAATCATCTCATGCCTGGAGTGGAATGTTCTAGGAGCCCCTGGACTGTGTGATGAAGTTGCCATGTTTCCTAGCACAGGGAACATGGGCGCCATTTTTACATAGCACCTGCCCAGCACCTGAGCTCGCCAGCGTGCCCGGCGCACATTGCTGAGTGGCCAAGGCCATGTGTGCTGACACAGAAAAGGCAGGCTGGATCCAGACCATCCTCAGATTCTCCTGAACCTGCCACAAACGATAAATCTTTAAGTCCGTGGAGTAGCTCATAGGTGAGCGAAACTCTCAGGCTCAGGACTGTCCACAGAGAGGTGAAAAAGGGCCCTGGAGAGGAAGTCACAGTGAGAACCTTGGTCCTGGAGACAGACTGTGTAGATTTGAATCCTGGATCCAACACTAATTCTCTGACGAGTTAGTTCAGCTCTTTGTGCCCTGGTTTCCTCATTTGTGTCACGGGGACAATAGTATCACCTATCTTTTGGGGTATACGTAAGGATCAAAGGAATCATTACCTATAAAAGACTGTCTGGCACATATTAACACCCAAAAAGTCACTTATTTCTTCCCATTTAGTTTCCCCTCTTCATTAGGTCATTCATTCACCCAAGTAAGGGCCCGCTACGTACAAGGCACTATGCAAGTAACAGTGACCATAGCGGGGAACACACACGCACGTACACGCACACGCACACATGTTCCCTCCTCACACTGGGATTAGGTAGGAAGCGTTGGCACACAGATGACTGCAGTGAAGTTACATGTGAGATGTGCTGTTTAAGTGTTACCAAATGCTCTGGAATGGGCCATCATTTCTGCAAGGCAACTGGGGAAGGCTTCATTGACGACAGGCCATGACGAGACTTTAACATAGGGGAGACTGAGTAGAAAGATGTGTAACATTCTAGGTAGAAGGTACCGCATGGGCAAATATGCTGAATTAAGAAGATCGAAGGCAACATCGGGTTATTGCTGGAAGTGATGCGTGGGGCTGGAAAGCAGCTTTGAGGTCAAATTGTGTCACGGGGACATGGGGAAGGGGGTGGTGGGTCTCAATTTCAAGCCCTGAGTACTAATTTTATCCTGTGAGCCACAGAAAGTCCCTGGAACATTTTAAATGATACATTTTAGGACAAAGCAATGTAAAGGAAGATGAATCTGGCAGGGTGAGCAGGATGGATGGAAAAGGAAAAAACTGGTGACAATGTGAGCTCAGAGGCTACTGCAATAGTCCGAGTGTGCAATAACAAGGGAAAGAATGAAAAGAAATGCAAGGGACATTGGGAAGGATGAATTGAGAGGACTCGGTGACAAAGAGGATGTGCAGAGCAAACAGAAAGAGGAGGAGAGGACTCTGGTTTTGAATGTGAATAGCATGGACAGAAAGGGGGGCTTGCTAGTCAGCCAAAGATTCTGATTGCCGGTTACCCAGCGCATTATCCAAACAAAGCTCTCCCAGGAGGAAGGAGCATAGAGTAGGAGTTCTGAACATGGGCTTAAGACTCATATAGTTAGGGACACCTGCCTGCTGTGCTATTTGCTAGCTTGTCACCCTCAGCCAGTTTTAACCTCCCAGAGCTTTCCTCGGCTGCAGAATAGGGATAAAAACAGCACTTCTCAGGAAGGTGAAGATTAAGTAGGATAATAATGTGATGATAATGTAAAGCACCTGCAAAGTACCTGCCCAAAGTCAATGCGGAACAAAAGAATACCAGAGCCCCTAAGTTCATGTTTTGATCATGAGGAAGCTCTTTCCAGATCCTGCTGAACCCCCACCATCACAACACACCGTCACTATGTTAAAGCCCCAAAGAAGCACTGTTTGGCACATACGTGGATCAGGTTAAAAATAAACCAGCTCACTGTGTGGCTTTCGAGCCAGGAGAAAGAGCAGTGAGGAACGGTCCCTGCTAATGAAATTGGCCCATGAATTTGGGTAAACTCCTCCCATGCTCTCATCAGGGGCTCCATCATTTTCCTTCTTGTGCCTCTCAGGCAACACCAGCTTCCACATACCTTTCCTGGTTTCCTGTGACAAACGTGTTGAAGAAGATCCCAGGGGCTGCTGACCAGTCAGCTGCTGTGTGTGAACTTCAAAGGCCTATTGACACAGCTGCAGGCCACTGGGCCAGGGGCCCCCCGGGGTGGGGGTGGGGGACGCTGTCTGAAATGCTTGAGCTATACCTTGAGAGCAGCAAAATGGCAAAGAGGGGCCAATAAACCACCCCAAATCTTGGAGAGAGCACTGTTATTCAGGCAACAAAACTTCAACACGCCAAAGCAAACTCGTTCTATCAAACGGGCCACTGGTGCTTGGAAATTACAGACCTAAATCTTGGTCTGATCCATTTTCTGTCACTGCAGAGCTCCGCTCACAGCTGCTGCCTTACTGCAGGCAAAACTGCCCTTCAGCCAAACTGCTGTTAAGTTTTCAAAAATACCCAGAACCCTCTGAGACAATCCCGTAAGGGTCCAGAAAAACAAAGAAAGACAGCAAGCTACGAAGGAGGGGATTGACCCCAGTCTGTCAGACTTCAAAGCCTGTGCCTTTTCCCCGTTTCCAAGGGGAATTCAGCCGGGGTATAGAATCATACAATGTTGGGAGACTCAAGTAATTGAGTCTCATCCCCCCACCCCATACCACAGGAGAGATAACTGCAGCTCAGAGAAGTTGGGTGGTTTGTCTAAGATCACACAGCATGTGACAGTTCCTAGCAAGATACTAGATCATGTTAATCAGACTTTTCCCTTATAATCAAATAGCAACTGATGTTCGGGTTTTTTTAATCTGTTGCCTCAGTTGGTCCCACACCATCAGTGAGGTCTTTATGTCACAGACATTTCCAGCCGCTTTCACAGAAAAGGAGTCTGAGGCACAAAGAGGTACGTGGCTTACCTGAGGTCACAGAGCCAGCAGAGCCAGGGTTAGAGGCAGAGTCTCTGGGTCGTAAGCCAGTTTGCCCCTATTAACCAAATCCAACTCAGTGCCTGGGCTGTGCTTAGAGCAATTAAGATGTTTATGTGCTGGGAGAAGAGCTGCGAGCGGCAGAGAGCAGAAGAGGCGATATGCACTAATAGAGCCAACAAACTAGATGAGACACCTTAAATTATGATGCACTTACCAATTCTACTAGGAGATAAGAAAGAATACGTTATCTTAGAGTACTTTTTCTTGTTCAGTGTATCTTTCTCAAGCATTGCTATAAATTAGGTGCCCCCCCCCCCAAAAAAGCTAAAGCAGACTGCTAGTTGTAGGTTTCAAAGACCTGCCCCCACAGCTGAGCACTGTGCACAGGTGCCTTGTAGCAGGGGAAGGCGGGAGGCAGCAGAAGGGGACAGAAGACCCAGACCCAGTTGGTCAGGAGGAATGATTTCCTGGCCAAACAGTCTGGTTCCTAGGAACCTCTTTCCCTAGAGGGATCACAACCAGAAGAAATAAAAATAAAAATAAGTCTTGATTTGTCTGGATTATAAGAATGTGTAACAGGGGCGCCTGGGTGGCTCGGTGGGTTAAGTACCAGACTTTGGCTCAGGCCGGGATCTCACAGTTAGTGGGGTTGAGCCCTGCGTTCGTGGGTTCTGAGCTGTCAGCACAGGGCGTGGAGCCGGCTTTGGATTCTGTGTCTCCCTCTCTCTGCCCCTCTCCAGCTCACAGTCTGTCTCTTAAAAATAAATAAACATTTAAAAAAATTTTTTTTAAAGAATGTAGAAGTATTTAGTACTTACCCTAATATGCAAATGGTGTGCTAAGTTCTTTACATCCCTTATTTCATCTAGCCCCACAGCAACCCTTCAAGGTGGGTGTTTTGATGCCTATTTCAGTGAGAAGGAGAATGTGAGGCTCAGAGAGGTTAAGTAATTTATCTAAGGTCACACAGAAGTAATGATGAGTTGACTTTGAACCACAGTCTATTTCTCTCCAAAGCCCGAACTCGTATCCACATCCTATCCTCAAAGAAGGTAACCGAATGGAAGGTGCTTCTCCCTTCTCCAAACCCCAAGTTCCCTTAAGAGGCAACCATCTATGATATGATGTAGATATGACATTATCACAATGACACCATGACATAACAAGCATCTAAAATTTTTAGTTAACCAGTATCTTTCCTTTTTTAATAAAGAAAAAGTCATTTCACGTCATTGAAACGAACTTTAAAACAATTATAGACTCTTATTTCCAAGAATGAACTTGGAACAGAGCTTAGCGCGCTTTAAAAAGCACATGTAAAACTGTCCATTTTGTGGGCAGATTCAAGTGCAATTTACTGTAGCCAATTTCCATACTGAAACATACTGTGTGATTTTATTGCGCATCTGCAGTTAAGGCTGAGAGGAGAGTTCCCTACTTCTTTTTGGACGATCCTACGCATGTACATCCTAGTCGATCTCTGTACTGTATGGAGAGCAGTGCAGTGAGCAGCTGCATTCTATCAAGTTACACCTGGGTGTGCGGTATATCTCAGGTCAGATCAGGTCCTGAAAACCAGGACTTTAAGGGGAATTCACAAGTGCCATGGAGGCACTGTTAGAGGACGAAGTGGGAGATTGGAGGGCTCAGTGACGGCCTGTGAGCCTGTGGGGAAACTCCCCCATCGCCACCCCCACCCCCCGCCAGCCCCACGTGGCTCATCAGGAGGCTGTTCTGTATTCCGGGCTCCCCGCTCCAGGACACCCCTGACAGCCGGCCGAGGTTGGACTAACTGAAGCTGACTTCAGTGTTCATTCCACAAGGAACCAGGCCACCTCCAGTGAATCTGAAGCAGCAGTGTGAAAGACTCAGAAAAGCAAACAACTTCCCCAAATGAAGGTCATGTCCCTGGAAAAAGAAAATGAGAGAAAGAAGAGTGGTAAGTGAAAGGTTGGCCTTGTCTCTGTGATCAGGGGACAGCGACTGTGCCCTGTAGCTGATGCCCAGCACAGTCCCTGGGCTCAGAGCAAGGGACTTCTACGTGTGGCTGAAAGGAGGAAAAGAACAGAATTTGGGATCCTAGGGGAGAAAAATCCTACAGGAAACTCACTAGCTCACTAACTAAATAAGTACAGTAGAGGAAGAACATAGAGAAAAAGTCATGTCTGCTAAACTCAGGAGCGGCAAAGAAGTCTCACATTTAGAAGAAAAAAATAAAATAATGATAATAGTAATAGTAATAGTAGTAGTAGTAATAGTATTACTACTAATAGTAATAATAGTAGTAGCAGTGAACACTTTGTACCAGACACTGTTCTCCTGCTTGACTGTAAATTCCCAAAGGGCAAGGACTTTGCCTCTTTCACTCACCTGTATATACAGAGCACCTGATTCAGGGCTTGGAAGCATTGTAGGCATTCAGTATATGCTATGCCTTTGCTACGCTTTAGTAAATGAATAGAGCCAAGAGCATGGGAGGGAGGTGGAAATAGTAGTTTGTTAAAGTAAAAAAAAAAAAAAAAAAAAAAAAAAAATTTTTTTTTTAAGGATGGTTAAATTATGAGCTCATTTTCTCTAACATTTTTGAGACCCAAGTAGGTGTCAGGCATTGAACTTGGCCCTGAAGATAAAGAGGTTAAAAGACAAGGTGTCTTTTGGGCTTGGGTGAGATGGCACGCAAGACTAGGGCCTTATTCAGTGAACCAACATTTATCAAGCTCCTGCTGTGGGACAGGTACCCAGCTGGGCACTTTGGGGAGAAAGAGATAAGGAAGTCCCTCTCCCTGCCCTCCAGGGGTTCACAGTGGTGTAGATGGGGTGTCTGTGACAGAGATGGATGTACGGGGTTGTGATCAAGACAGGACATAAGGAATCTGCCTGAAGGGGGTCAGCCCAGTTACCTTTCACTACCAGACTTCAAACAAAAGGTAGTAATTGCTAACCATGGAGCTTTTGGGATTCCGGTATTGATTGGGACTTTTTCATGTAATAAATTCCTGCCCCTACTCCCAGGAATCTGTATATATACATTTTGAATGTTCTAGAGAACCTGGAAAAAATGGGTTCTTCCAATCTACAAATAAGCACAAAGACTACATGATCCTCAGCTCTGTGATAATTTTAAGATCGGATGACATAGTCATACAGTGAGGACAGAACTCAGACTCCAATTCTATAAAAGGGTCTTCGGTATTTTGTGTTCAGTTATCCCCAAAGCATTTTAAAAATGTAGATGTGGTAATCGCTCGATATATGGAAGCAACTGTTGCGGCTGCAGCTGAGTCCAGGGCTGCAGATACCCATCCAGGGCTCATCAGTTGAGTGAGGTTTCCCACAGGAAGTCAAGGAGAGCTGAGGGGGACTTCTCACACAGCCGCCTGCCACTAACAATAGGCTCAGAGCAAATCTAGCTCCACAGCTGCACACCCCAGATCCAGGCTGGTCCCACCTCCTGCATCCCTTGCTTGTATCCATCCTCCTTACACCCTGCCCAGATTGGACCCAGCACAGTTCGTTTGGGGACAGAGGAACTAACTAGTTAAAAGAACCGGGGAGGATTGAGATCTGGTCGGGAGCAGCTGCGATCTAACCCAGCACGTGGGGATCTGTGCCATTTAAAGCTCTAGACAGCTGTTTTGTGTGGCTGCGCCAACGCAGGCTGTTGAAAAAGCACAGCGCCCACATTGCCCCACTGGGTCAAACTTGGGAGGTGGGGCGGCAAGACCTTTTTGTCTAAAGGTTGACCTTTTGTCAAAAAGGTCTAGAAGCCCACTAGCTAGGGCACCTCCCTCTCTAGCCCTGGGCGCAGGGTGGGGGATGCTGCTCTTTAGATGCGCGGCTCCAGTGATGACGAAAAGCATGATTCCCAAATCCTGAATGTTACCTTTGAAGCCAGACACCTCAGACGACACTCATCATTCTCCCTCACGTCTGGTTATCTTTCCTCCTTGATTAGTGCCTAACGTGTTACACAACATCTCACCCTCCACGTTGTGCAAACCGTGAGGGTAGCAGCATAGAGTTGAAAAACTGGTCTAACTTCAGTGAGACACAGATTACACAACCCGGTGAACAAAAGACCAGAAATAAATGAACGAATAGTCCCTTCGATTTTAAAACTAATCAAGGGAAAACATGTTTGATGGGAAAGTTACAAGAAAGATTTCCAACCTGCCCCCTCGTCCTGCCTTCTCAGCTATACAGTAAATATGAAAGTTTCGGTGGTCTCATAGCCTCCCTTTATATTCAGGTTGAATTTCAAACCAACGCATGATACAGTGTTGAGGAGAAAGGCTTCGGCTTGCTTTTTTATTACCTCTTACATAAAAAAGAGTTAAGACTTCAAAATGACACCATTTCACTCTTCAGAGAGCTACTTTTCATCAGGGACTTGGATTTTAATTTCACATGCTTCAATAAGATATGACAATTGTCATTAAAACAAGAATTGCATATCCCACTTTTTCTCTATTTTGTTACGCTGGGCTGTGGGGAGGGGTAGATGCTTAAAGATCCTTCTCGGGTGTCGCCAACCTTGTTTTCATAGGAACTTTCAGAGACGGTGAAATTGGATATATATGAACTGGGAACAGGTAGACCTGGATTCCAATTCTGACTCAGCTTTCGTGGCCATCACTTAACCCTTTTTGCGCCTCAGTTTTCCTCTCTATAAAGAAGGACACAACTGTCCTGTGAAGGAAGTGAGGGCTGCCACCAGCACAGTGAAGCACAGAGCTTTCCGTGGAAAGCCCTTAGCAGTAAACGAGACTTGGCTTTAAATCCCAGCCCTGTCGTTTAGGGATGGTTACTTTAAAATGCTCTGCTTCACTGTCATGGCCCATGGTTAACACCTGTGCAGAGTTTCAAATGAGATGCCGTCTGGGCGGTGTCAGCAGACGTGGCTGCTCTTTGCACCCTGTGCTTTGCAGGTCCTTGGCACTCACACTTGGGCCATAAATGCCCATGTAGATCAGGTATGAACCCATTCCTCACTGCCTCTGAACACAAGGGAACAGGAGCACTCCTGTGGGGATGGGGGACAGGGAGGCAAAAACCTGACACAGTGGCTAAAGCAGAAACACCAGCACCGACTGCTTCCCCTTTTGTTGATGCAAGTATAACCGCATCTTGCTCTAGACAAGGTGAACCCTGGTTCGATAAGAATAAGCTGCTTAGTGCTGTTGGTGGTGAAACTCTGCCCAATGATTCTGGCTTTATTGTAAATCTGAGAGCTTCTGCACAGCCCCCGCGAAAGGCCGGCTTTCAAGTACAAGCGCCTTCCTGGGCAACATTTGCCTGAAGTCTAATATGTCCCGAGCCCCCCGCTGGCGGCTGGAGACGAGGGACGGACGGGGATACCAGGGCGCTAACCTTTGGGACAACCACCTGTGCACCCCTAGGCTTGCGATCTGCGGGGAGAAAAAGCCACCACTCGCCACCTAGACCCCCCACGGTCTGTCGCTGCAGCACTGCGGCCCCAGCGTCTGGATCACAGCATCGCTGCCCTTATATTGCGTTCGTGGATGGGACACTGTCCCGCGCTGCAAATCAGCACTGGTGATTCACTGACACAGAAGTACAAGCGGGACTGGGGGATCATGGCCGTGGCGTTGCTGGAGCTTAGAGACGCGAGACTCCAAAAGAGGGGGAAGAGCTCAAACCAAACCGTCCGTAGATAGGCGCCCTGATCTAGGCGCGGTTGGGCAACACACGCGGTACCGCAACTCCAGTACAGATCCCCAGAAAAGGGGAAACGTTCTAAGGCAGAGAACCGCGGGGCAAGCCAACGCAGGGCAACCCAATCGGCGCACAGGCAAGGCAGCTCTGCCGCCCCGGGCCTCAGTTTCCCTGTCTGCAAAACGAGGGCTTTGGGCTAGACCGTTTCCCAATTCTGCTAGGAATCTAGAACTCTGCAATATTCCATGCTGAAGCTGTCCGAGGATCGGAAACCGGAAAAAGACGGGAAAGTGAGGGAAGACGACTAGGGAGGGGAAAAGGACAAGCGGGTGGGAGACCCCGGGAGGGAAGACGACAGACGCCCGGAACTGGCTCGGCGGGTTTTCAACCTTACTCCTCCTCCTCCCACACCTGAGTTCTCACGTCTCGGCCAAGACCCCACGCCCAACGAGTTCGGGCACCAGATGGTCAGGTTTCTCCCTCTGCACACCAATTTTCTAGAAGCCAATGGGGCAGGTGGTGGGCAGCACAATAACGCATGCCAGGGATGGCAGGGGGGATGGTCCCGGCCGGGGTCCGGAGGGCAGGTGAGTGGACCTGGGGCAGGGCAGAGAATGGGACGGCCAGAATGGGAATCGCAGAGCGCCCGCTTCTCAGTCCTCGTGACCCGGGAGGGCCAAACCTTATTCCCCAACTTTAGCAAGGGGAGGGGGTATTCGGGGGGGAAAAAAAAAAGGAAAAAAAGTTGCTGAACTTTTCCCCCAACTCTGTCTTGGAGGCGGACCGGAGGGCGGTGCCTGCACCCTGATTCGCCGCCGGCTCTTGTCTGGAGGCTGCGATTGGCGCGCGGAGTCCGGGGCCGGGAAGAGCGGGCGTGGGGGAGGGGAGCGGCCCTCCCAGCCCGCGGGATCGGCTNTCCGGACCCGCCCCTGGCGCCACCAACCAATCGCAGGCCCGCGTCCCGCTCTCTGATTGGTTAGGAATCGTTGCCCTGGGAACGGCGAAGATGCTGTCCGGGAACTGCAGGGCCGGTGGCGCGCTGACTGGGCCCGGGGGGAGGGGTAGTTGGCTGGGCGGAGGGGGAAGTGCGCTCGGCGCGGAGCGGGTGGCGTCCAGGGGGACTGTACCTGGTTGCTTTACTGAACAAATGCAGCCTCCTTGGTGAGATCCAACATCGTGGCGTGAAAGGGCCACCCGAATTGAGAGTACACATCGCCTTTCGTCTTTAAGGATGTCCTAAAAGAAGAAAAAGTCTTAATCATAAGGCGCTCTTTAAATACCCAGGGCATGTTTGGAGTTTAGGAACTGAGTTCGGAAGTTTCCGATCAAGCTATTTCCCAAGTCTTTACTGCTGAGCCTGTGCACGTGTGTATCAGGGGGAAAATTCAGGCATCAAGATGTAGACTTTTATCCAGATGCTTGGGGTCGTGTCTGCTCAGCCGGAAGCAGGCTGGCGCGCTAGCGGAGTCCCCAACCCTGACCTGTGAACAGGTGGGTGCTAGTGCTTGCTACCGTCCTTTTCGGTGGGGTCTGGAGAATGGGAGAATGGCGTGCCTTCCCTGAAGGTGGGAGAAGGCTGTCACTGGCAGTTCTGTGGTTTGGTTTAAGTCTCATGATAGCGGATCGGTTTGCTGAAGGAATTTACTGACGTTTGACGGAGTTCTCTGCCCAGCAGGGTTATCTCTGGCCGGGAATAAAATGTAAATGTAATTTGTCATTTTTTTCGTTAGTCTTTGTTTAAGCGGCCTGTGGTGCCCGTGAGGGAATATTTAGCTGATCTCCTGGTTTTATTTTTCTTTAACTTTTTCTATTTCCTTTTCTTTTTAAGGATATTAAACTTTTTAATAGAATTGATTGGACTACTTAAACCATCAGGGCGTTGAGAGAAACTCCAGTTTTTCATTTTTAAAGAAACTCTAAATGTATGAGAAATTTACAGAATGGAGAATGAAAAGGTACCTTTTTAACTTCAGTATTCATCCTTGAAGTTTTAAAACCAATATCATCCCGATGTAACCCTATAATTTTCCCATATCCAATATCTTATTAAAGCTATAGCTCTTTTTAGTTTGCTAAAACCCAGAAGGAAGGGAAATTTATTTTTTAAAGAGGGGAAGAGTTTGGCCAGAGCTAAGGCAATCCAAAGTTTTTAACGGTGTGATGGTAATTGGAAGTCTCAAAGAAATAAGCGGCGAGAAAAGGTATTTTTCTAAGAATTACAAAATTGGTTAGCTGCATTATGGTATTTCTCAGAATTCTTGAGCAATTCGAACTTAGAGAGGGCATTTGACATGATTTGAGATCATATTTCTTTTTAAGATCTTTTTCTACGGAATCAGCAGCTTCTTACACTTGGGGGCCACAAACACTATTTGTGAGACAGACATTTTGTAAAACAGAATTATCAGTAGGGGTGTCTTGATGAGTGCCCAGCTACTGGTGTGTTAAAAAATGAAAAATGCAAAGTTCCTGAAAGGTTTATATGTCATTCAAATGAGAATTGCTATTGTTCCTGACAGTCTGAGGTAAAGGACAGCAGCCTTTCGAGAAATCCCATCCTTGGGCCAGCATCTTTCAGGTGCACATGTTCCCGAGGGTCCCCCATTGTACTCATCACACTGGTTTCCATGTAAGAGCACCATAGTTGGATTGAGCATATTCAGGTTCAAGGCCTGTGTCACCTCTCTCAGCCAGGATCTCTTCCTTTTCTGCAGAACAGGACTGTAAGATATGGTGAAAATACAAATGGAAAAGCACTTGATAAATCCTAAGGAGTCACGGACATGTTAAACAATCCCATTAATCTTTGTTCCTAAAGTCACTGAGGAATTAGTGAGTGTGTTTTCACTTATTGCCATTCCAAGCATTTTCTTTAAAATAGCCATAGAGAGATGGGAAGAATGTGTGAAGTCCCCAGTGTCCAAAAGTAGAAGAAACGTAGTCTCCATTACTCGTATTTGTGAACTGCTATTAATTTACCATCATGTCTCAGTGGCAGCCCTTGCCTCTGCCAGGAACTAGCTTTGTAACTTTGGATAACTAATTTTATCTCATTTGGCCCTGTTTTTCCTTCTATAAAATGAGAGGGGTAAATATTGAAAGAGCAGACTTTTCTTTGCTGGCGACACTCTGGGTTTGCTCCCTGCTAGGTTTGCCTCTGAGTATGACCGTATGCCAGCCCTCAGCCTTGTCTCCTTGGCTTTCTGACTCTTCCACATGAGTGGTGTTTTACTGAGCACTCGGTGTATGCAGCCTTTGTACCAGATGAACACACACAGATGAATGGGACATGGTTTCTGCCGCGTAGGCCTTTACTTACTGTAGTGTCATGTGTAAAAGTCACTCCTAGGAGTTTTGGATCATTTAAAAGTATCAGTCCTCTTAGAGGAAGCTGAGCGAAAGGAATATGGGAGCTCTCTATCTTATCTGCAACACTATTCTAAATAAAAAATTATGTCAAAAAATTTAAATTATGCCTTAAAGGGATTTTTTTTTAAATTCTTGGAACATAAGAAGAACTGCAAAATTAAGAGTGGGAAATTTAGCTAGTAAAAAGGACAATAAGTGTTAAGTGATCATTGGGATAGTTACTAATTTAATCGACCCTATAACCTCGGTAGGCATTTTTTCCTTGATGAGATTCTATTTATTGTACAACTTCTAGCATCAAGAGCCATATGATAAATCCTGTTTTATGGTAGATTTAATTGCTTGCTTGTTTTAAACCAGGAAAATCTCTTTTTTGAACCACATAAAAGAGGACTAATGAAAACACCTCTGAAAGAGTCCACTGCAGCAAATATAGTGTTGACGGAGATACAGCCTGACTTTGGCCCTTTGACCACGCCTACCAAGCCCAAGGAAATCTCCCAGGGAGAACCGTGGACACCAACGGCCAACCTGAAAATGCTCATCAGTGCTGTGAGCCCCGAGATACGAAACAGAGATCAGAAAAGGGGGTTGTTTGATGGCAGAAACGGATTACCTGAGGCTAAAGATTGTTTACATGTAGGTTTGCAAAAGGCTGGGAGGAGATGTGTGTGTGTGTGTGTGTGTGTGTGTGTGTGTGTGTGTGTGTGTGTGATCAGGGAAGAGTAGCTATTACAGAAGTGCCCGCAATATGAAGCATCTCCCCCCACAGACTGTTATTAGCCTGCTTCAGAGCGCAGGACTCCCCCAAACATAGTACTAGGGATCCTGAGCCTTTGACTCATTTCAGCGCAAGCCTCCTTTTCAGCCCTGCCAAGCGGTTTACACTGGCTCCCACCTTTCTCCCCCCAGTTTTACAGTGGTTGAAGCTAAGCCTGTTAGCTATCAAGGGCAGATGACCGTAATAAATCTGTCCAACTGTATTCTCGATTCAGATATTATTTACCTCTTCTTTTGTAGGAACACTTATCTGGAGATGAATATGAGAAATCCCAACCAAGTCGAAAAGAGAAAAGTTTAGGATTGTTGTGTCATAAGTTCTTAGCACGATACCCTAATTACCCCAACCCTGCTGTGAACAATGACATCTGTCTTGACGAAGTAGCTGAGGAACTTAGTAAGTATGCAAAGAGCTCACTGAAATGGTTAACAATTAAAGTGACTTCATGGACTTACTCCTTCAGACCCACGCTCATCTAGCCAGTGTTTGTAACGACACAGATGGAAATTTTAAGTCGCTGAGGCCATTTTATTTATTTATTTTAATGTTTATTTATTTTGGGGACAGAAACAGAGCATGAGTGAGGGGGAGGCAGAGAGAGAGGGAGACAGAGAATTCAAAGCAGGCTCCGGGTTCCCAGCTGTCAGCACAGAGCTCAATGCACGGCGGAACTCCTGGACCCGCAAGATCATGACCTGAGCCAAAGTCAGTTGAAGTCAGTTACTTAACTGACTGAGCCACCCAGGCGCCCCTCTGAAGCCGATTTGAGAATAAAGGCATATAGTTTCCAACCTCAGTGAGTTTTCAAACAGAAGTAAAAAAAATCAATGGAGATTGCTTCTGACTGCATTTCAAAAGCTCTGAAACTGTAAAGAAAGACATTGTTTGTTTTTTATGTTTATTTATTTTGTGAGAGAGTGGGGAGGGACAGAGAGAGGGAGACAGAATCGGGAGCACACTTCCAGTGCAGAGCCCCACAGGGGGCTGGAACTCATGAACAACCCAGGAATCCACTGTGCGATCCATGACCTGAGCTGAGGTTTAGCACTTAACCAACTGACCCACCCAGGCACCCCAAGAAAGGCAACATTGTTTTATGACTTGTTTCATAAACAGCTACAGCTTTGAACTTCTATCTGCACTCTCTGAGCTCTTTCGTGCTCTCCTCGAAGAGCTGGGCTGAAGAATGGTATCTTGGTAGCTTGTGATGAGGATCTGCTTCTGTGAGTAGAAGCAGGGCTTTAGCACCGCCCGCTACTCGGTGCGATTCTGAGGACAATATGTTTTTGGGTTTGGCAAGTTACTGTGTTCCTCCTACTACCTTTACTCTTCTCTTCATAGACTTGAATCTAGTTGCAGCCTAAAAGGGATCTGTGGTAAACTTGGGATACTTTTGGAGTCATGAAAATATAATGTGAAACTGACAAGATAGGAAGGGTACTTTAATATATAGCTATCACTCCATGAAGAAGGTTTTACTCTTGGAA
Source organism: Crocuta crocuta (assembly GCF_008692635.1). Classification (NCBI taxonomy): domain Eukaryota; kingdom Metazoa; phylum Chordata; class Mammalia; order Carnivora; family Hyaenidae; genus Crocuta; species Crocuta crocuta. The sequence goes on from NW_027529526.1 coordinate 1,618,865, forward strand.
TACATGTTTATAAATACCGACTTGATTTCATATTTTAAGAATATGCCATATAGATTCATCTAGTCACACCTACTTAATTGTAGCTTTGTAGACTGTACCTTTAATTCAGCAGGTAGCTGTTGATCACCTACGATGTGCCAGGCAGTACTGTAAAAGCTTGGGATAACATCAGTGAATAAAAAGAATAAACTCTTGGGGCGCCTGGGTGGCTCGGTCAGCTAAACGACCAACTCTTGATTTCGGCTCAGGTTATGATCTCATGGTTCTTGAGTTTGAGCCCTGCGTGGGGCTCTGCCTTGGCAGCACAGAGCCTGCTTCAGATTGTGTCTCCTTCTCTCTCTGCCCCTCCCCTGCTAAACAAACATTTTTTCAACAAAGAGTAAAATCTTTCTTCCTGTGGAACCTACTTGCTAGAGCGAGGTAATAGATGAGTATGCAAAGGACAGATAAAGAGACATAATGATAGATATTATGCAAAGCACATGATAAGCAAGTAATAATAACGGATGTTAGAAGGTGATACATGCTGTGGGGAAAATACAATGCAGAACAGGGTAGAGGGGGACCAGGAGTGCTGGGAGTGTGTTTCGCAATATCATGTTAGGCAGTCAGGTCAGGCCTCGTTCAAAGGGTGACATCTGAGCAAGAGCTTGAAAGGATGGAGGTGGGGGACGATGAGGGCATCTGGAAGAGGGATTCCAGGCAGAAGGAGCAGCTCAGTAAAAGGCCTTCAGGCAAGGGCACATCTGGCAACTTCCAGGAACAGCAAGGAATTTCGGGTGGTTTGTACATATCCTATGATAACTATGTGTGTGTGCACGTGTGTATGTGTGTATGTGTGCACACACGTGCACCTTGAAGAGTCGTATAAAAAAAACCAGGTTGTAATGTGTGGGGCTTAGAATGTTAACGACTTGGTTTTGTCACTGGTCTGTGCTTTGGCATGAGCTACTTAGCCAGCCTGAGCCTCCATTTCCTCATCGGTAAACTGAATAATACTACCTACCACACCAGTTTAGGGTAAGAATTTCCTAAAGCTGTATGGCACACAGTAGGTCCTCTGTAGATGTTACCTTTCTGATTCCTGTTGCCATGATTTATACCCTATGAGAGCAGAAACGTGTCTTCCCCATCTTCGCCCCCTTTGTTGAGTGTAGTAAGTAGAACTGTGTCCTCCAGACCCACGGACTAAGAAGCCGTGGAAGAAAAAGTTACTCAGTTCTCTACACGTTACGAAGTCTGACCCTCGTATGTACCATTGCTCCTTCTTCGCAGATGTTGAGCGGCGGCGCATTTACGACATCGTGAATGTCCTAGAGAGTTTACACATGGTGAGCCGCCTGGCCAAAAACAGGTACACGTGGCACGGGCGACATAATCTCCACAAAACCCTGGGGACTTTGAAAACCGTCGGGGAAGAGAACAAGTATGCCGAGCAGATTATGATGATCAAGAAGAGAGAATACGAGCAAGAGTTTGACTTTAGTAAGACGTACAGCCTAGAGGAGCATATCATCAAGTCAAACAGTGGCCACGATGGACACGCGGACATGTGTTTTGTCGAACTCCCGGGAGTGGAATTTCGGGCAGGTGAGCCATGGTTGGAAAAGACTGGACCCCTCCTGGGTCTAAAGAAAATGGGTTCTTAGAGCACGCTGTTTGATCTAGAGCAACTCCTGCCTTTTAACATGCTAAAATGCCGTGCCTGTCAGCTGTCTGATCGGGTTGTGGTATTTTTAGCCCTGTTACTTTAGAAGTCACTTGTCCCTTCATGAATTTTAATTCTCTAATCCTCCTCCTCCAAAGCCTCTGTAAACAGCCGCAAAGATAAGTCTTTAAGAGTGATGAGCCAGAAGTTTGTGATGCTGTTTCTGGTGTCGACGCCTCAGATAGTGAGCCTAGAAATTGCTGCCAAGATTCTAATTGGGGAAGACCACGTGGAAGATTTGGATAAAAGCAAGTTTAAAAGTAAGTGTCAGGACTGCCGTGGGCTGTCGGACCTGTTCTGAAACCATAAAATGTGACTTAGAAACTGATTTCTGAGTACATTCACTGTCCTGACGCATCCTCTCTAATCATGCCTGTGCACCTTCTCTTCTCCCCTGACGCTGCGACTCTGCCGTTTCACTCACCCATAGGATTCAAAGATGTGTATTTAACTTCTCTTATTTGTCTGACCCTTTGGCTTATAAACAGTCCCTTAGAAGTGACCTCCTTTGATACTGTAACATTGTCCCCATTTTGGACTTTTGAACTCTGGTGCCTGAAGTCTAAATGAGCAGTAAATTTGTCAAGTGGGCCTGGAACCCCGATCTCTGCTCTCATAGGCAAGGATATGAATAACTCTTCTAAAATTGTCCCCAGAAGTGACCTGCAGCTCAGGTGAAAGAGTAGTTTCAGCCAGACCTGCTCGAAGGAGGAAAGGGGCCTGGACTGGGCTCCTGATGCCGAGCTCTGCCCGCACCTCGGTGACAGGCTTTGCCGGAGCCTCTAGAAGAGAGTGTGGAAAGAAGTGCTCAGCAGATGGGAAGGCTCTGCAGCACGCCCGCGTCCCCCGGGGGCAGCAGCACACCTCCATGTAGGGCACGAGGCTCAGCTGAACAGAGGACGCACCTAAGGAGGGGACCCGCTGTGGGGAGTGCCCGGGAGCCATTGCACAGTTGCCTTTCCGTTCCTGTAAAGCCGCACTAATCCCATGAAAGTGTATTCGCACAGCTCCCGGTTGATGGTGTCTCTATAAAGACAAAATTAAGTGGAGAGTAGAGGCAATACCACTGGCAATTGGCTTGGGAGATGTGCAATTTCAGCCCTCTACTGAGATGGGCTGCCTGCTTTTTCTGACTCACCAGTTTGCAGCTCTCCATTTCACTGGTTAGTCACAGCCTTGGAAACCATTCCAGGAACTGCGGATGTGCAATTTGCCAAATCCCCAGGGAATTCAGAACCTCCTGGCATGGCTAGGAAGAAGGGGCTCAGTTTATAATTTTATAGTATCAAGCTGGAAGTTCAGACTGATGTCTTTGTAACAAGACTTTTTAAGATATGTAAGATTTGTAGAATGAACGAATCAATGATTTGCATAGGACATAAGGACAATATAAAAATTTACAAAATTGGGGGCGACTGGCTGGCTCAGTTGGTTAAGCTCCCAATTTTTGATCTCTGCTCAGGTCATGGTCTCATGGTTCGTGAGTTCAAGCCCCATGTAGGTCTCTAAGCTGGGAGTGCAGAGCCTGCTTGGACTCCTCTCTCTCTGCCCCTCCCCTGCTCACTCTCTCGCTCTCTCTCAAAATAAATAGACATTAAAAAATTTTTTTAATTTACAAATTTTGATGGGCTATAGCATCCTCCATGCTCATGATACTAAATAAATCTCATTGTTATAAACTGTCACAAGCAGGAAAGCAATGCATTTATCATTGATGCTTCGTTTCTATTTGTTCATAAAATTCTTCTGAATCCTCATCAGAGGATTCCCAGTAATGGGGACTTTTTATTAAAAACTGTAATATGGCTCCCTATAGGGTGATCTCACAAAGTCATTTTCCCTTTTTCAACCTTTGTCATTTCAAAATTCAGTACCAGCAGTAACGGAGTCTTTTTAATATTTAAAACTGTTTTTTGTTTGAATTGAAGCAGTATCACCAGAATAACTTAAAAGAGTCACATTTTTCTCTACCTGACATTGATGGCTAGGATAGCTTTTTGAATATACATGAAGTCCTCATGAAGCAAAGTCCTTTGATCTTTCACTATTCCATTAAGTGGCATATATCTTTTATTTTCTAGCAAAAATTCGGAGGCTGTATGATATAGCTAATGTTCTGAGTAGCTTGAATCTTATCAAGAAAGTTCATGTCACAGAAGAAAGAGGCCGAAAACCAGCTTTTAAATGGACAGGCCCAGAAATCAGTCCAAATCCCAGTGGTACGTATTTATTTCCCTTCATTCTTTGCTTCATTGTTTTGAATCAATGTGCATCGGGAGATCTTCTCCCTTCCCCTTCCTGCCCACACTCCCACATGCAAAGAACACGTGTAAGCTGTTGGAAGGACAAAGATGAGTGCCCGTATGAAAGTTTGGCCGCTGGTTCCATCAACACCCCAAGGGCCAAAACACCTCCAACCCTGTACCCAAGAGGCAGAATCTGATCGTGAAAGGATCTGAAAAAGCGGAGAGCATCACAAAACATAAGATACTGTTGCTTAATTGTTATGCTGCCCAGTGACCGTAACAAAGCCTATACACATCGGGAATATGAAGTGAATTCACTCCAGTATCATGTTCTAGTCTCCATCTCAACTCCAGGGTTCTGACGTTTTACATTCCACCAAAGATCCCTCACTGAAATGTTTAAAGTAGCAAGAACATGGGCCACGGAGCCAGAGGGAAACGTAGCCTCCGATTGGCTATGTGGCCTTAAGCAAGTTATGTCTTCAAGGCTGCTTCCTCCCCTGCAAAATGGGAAGAACAGTGGTATCTTTGCAAGGTTACCGCAGTTTTGAATCTACATTGACTGTTGAACAATGCAGGGGTTAGGAATGCAATCAAAATCTGCATATAACTTTTGACTCCCCCAAAACTTAACTACTAATAGCCTGTCGTTGGCCGGAAGACTTACCAATAACATAAACAGTCAGTTAAAACATACTTTGTATGTTTATGTATCATCTATATTCTTACAATAAAGTACACAAGAAAAAAGAAAATGTTACTAAGAAAATCATAAAGGAAAATGCATTCACATCGCTGCACTGTAAAAAATCTGCATGTAAGTGGAGCTGCAGAGTTCAGACCCGTTCAAGAGTCAGCTGTAATCTCAGAGCGAGGTCCTTCGGTGCAAGGATTCAGAGTGCAGGCTCTGGGGCCAGACTGATGGCTTCATATCCCAGGCCCACACTGTACTAGCTGAGAGACCAAGATCAGTTGATTAATGTCTCTGAAATGGCGATGCGTTTCCTAGGAAGCACCTACCTGGTGGAGTTGTCGAGAGTGTCTTAGTCCATTCAGACTGCTGTAACCCAATAGCATAGACTGGGTGGCTTATAAACAACAGAAGCGTATTGCAGCTCTGGAGGCTGGGAAGGCTTTCGAGAGCCTGCTATCTAGATGGCTGTCTTTTCATCATAACCTCACATGGTAGAAGGGACTAGAGAGGGCTGTGCGGCCTCTTTTATAGGAGCACCAGTCCTACTCAAGAAGGCTCCGCCCTCATGACCAAAGTACCTCCTGGAGGCCCCACCTACTAACACCATCATATTGGGGGTTAGGATTTCAACTTGTGAACTTGAGGGGCCCCAATTATTCAGTCCATAGCAGTGAGAGTCACCGTGTCTCCTCAGGCTGGGACTCCACTGATTACAAGATGCAGAGTTTTATATATATACTGGTAAGAAAGAGAAACCACTAACGATTCCACTCTAGCACACCACTCGTTAGTTGTAAGATGCTGTGGGTTTCAGAGATGTTAAGGTGTGAAGTCTCCTCTCAGAATTCCGTTGAAATAAGATTGACAAGGTTTTGTACAGAAGGCCCTTCAGACAGTGTCTGGCCCAGACATACGCTCTATAAACAACGCTGTATAAATGTTGCTGCTTTCATTCCTAAAATCATTCTTGGCCTATCCTTTGCCTTCATCTCCTGCAAGGAAGCCAAGCCCCCTGCCATTCTGTCTTTCAGGATGTGGCCAAGTCCTTCCTTTTCCCCACTCCGATCTAGAAGCGAAGCGGCCTTCGAAAGACAACTGTGCCAAAAACCTCTTTTCCACGCGTGGGAAACCAAACTTCACTCGACACCCGTCTCTTATCAAACTGGTTAAGAGCATAGAAAGTGACCGGAGAAAGATAAATTCTGCTCCCAGTAGCCCCGTGAAGACAAGCAAAGGTATGTTTTCAGTCACACCAGGCTCTGCTCTGAAGAATTCCTTTTATCTGTTTTTTTCCGCTTACTTGATCCCTATGGTACTTGTTAGAGATTTGTTTCAATACCCATATACCCCAATCCACTTAAAGCCTAACTCATATATGAATGAAAAGATAAAAAATAATTGGTGGGCTTTAATGGCTGTGTGATTTGGAAGGGAGGTGCGTGTTTTCTGTTCCTTTGATTTCAGTAATGTTATATCTGTGTGACCATTTATTCTTTTGCTTTGACCAACACCCAACCCCTACCCCCCCCACCCCGTTTCTGTTTTACCAGCTGAGAGCACTCAGAATTCGGCACCCTTCCCAAGTAAAATGGCTCAGCTCGCAGCTATTTGCAAAATGCAGTTAGAAGAGCAGTCAAGGTAGGTTAGTAATACTCTTCAGTAGCAGGATGACTTCCTTTTACATTGCGTCGTTAGGATTACTTACTTTATGTAAGAACACGCGCTAGCCTTGGAAACGGGTGAAATAGTCTTTTCCGTAACGTTTATGCAGTCATTACAGAAGCTATCTGCTAGTTTCCTAAATGCATGGCTTCAATCTGGCCCCAATCCAACATGGTAGAACATTTTAGAGAAAATGTGTTTCCACTGTGTCATATTTTAAATCTTGTCTTTTAGTGAACCCAGAAAGAAAGCGAAGGGACAGCAGGAAAGATCCGGGCACTGCAAACCAGCGTCTCCTCTCCGCACCCTGGCAAATGCTGAGCTGGAGCTGACGGCCCCGCCCCTCATCCAGCCCCTGGGGGTGGTCCCCCTCATCCCCAGCCCATTGTCACCTGCGGTGCCTGTGATCCTACCTCAGGCCCCTTCGGGCCCATCCTATGCCATCTACCTGCAGCCTGCCCAAGCCCAGACCATGACACCGCCCCAAGGCCTCAGCCCAACACTCTGCCCCGCCCCCTCTTCTAAAGCTACAAGGTCAAAAGACCCCACAGATGCCACCACTGAGAAGGCAGCCAGTGACGCCAAATCGGGGGCCCCCACCAGGCCTGGAAGCTTGCAGCCGGTGCCTGACAGACCAGGTGCAAAGAACCGAGACCAAGAGCCTGCTGGGGAAAGAGGCTCAAAGAGGGCAAGCATGCTTGACGACAGTGGTTCCAAAAAGAAATTTAAAGAGGACCTGAAAGGACTTGAAAATGTCTCCGCAGTAAGTACAGCCTCACACCGTGTAAGGCTTTAGGAAGTCCACAACTGATTAGAGGAGAATTTAGTAGCTTGTGAAATTTACCAGAGCAAAGGGCAGTTTCTCAGAAGACCAGGAACTGTTCCTTAGCGTCCCAGAATCCAAACAAAGCCCCAGACAGCTAATCCTCTGACTGGGATGACGGCAGGGACATTTTTAACCTTTGGAGGAAGGGATTATTTGCTCTCTTTTTAAAGCACTGCGGGTGGTTGTCCTTAAGTCTGTTTCTCTGTCACATACTGGAATGCAAACAGCTGTCACAAAAGTCTTAAATAATTTACAAGCAGACGTAACCCCAAATGAATGGGTGGGTGCATAGGGATCCTGTAACTCCTGCTTTCTGAGTCACTACCTAACGTTTGTTGGATGTCATGTACCTAGCATCTGTTGCCCGGCAGATAAACTGTCCCCTCTGTTTTTACTTTCCACCTAAAATTTAAACCAAAATTTCTATTTTATGTAATAGAAGAGTCAAGCTTATCTTGGCAGATTGTAGGTATAGTTGATGCACTGGTTTCTAGAGACTTTGCTGTTCCAGGTAATTTTGTTTCCTAGGTGGAGTTAAGTTCAGGAAGGGATTAACATTTATTAGATGCTTACCCATATACCAGGCAGCAGAAGTACTAGGCATTTTTATATATGCTATCTCATTTTTCTCCCTAAAGACAGTTACATAGGGAGACGTTATCACCAAATAAACACCGTTAAAACGTGGAGGCAGAAGTCAATCTCTCATTTTGTCCCTGCTATTAACTCAAGTTACTTTCCTTCTCTACACCTTGTTTTTCCACATCTATAAAGAATTTATTCCACCACTTTTACCTGATCATCTACTGGGCATAAAGCGCTGTGCTCTGGATCAAATCAAACCCAGAACCTGCCTTTGGTGACTATTGCTTTTGAATACTTGCCCCAGGGCCATGTTACGGTTTTTGTGAGGTTAAGTGAATTTATTACATGATACTATACATAAAGGGGCTTGTGATCCTTTTAAGGCACCGTATAAGCTGAAGGGTATTATCTGTAACTGTTGTTATTAAAGAGGCTTTAGAGTTTGTCAAATCTTCCCTGAGGATGGCCCCATGGTAACTGTTCAAAACATCTATTATCTTAGCGTACTATCATTTTGCATGTAATATACATGCTAAGGGGAAAATCACAAGGCTTTGGCTTGATTCAATTTTCTGGGAGGTCCATAATCTCTTCGGGCCAATGGATATGATTTAATAATGGTCTCCTGTTGCTCACTTAGTTATTCAGGATTAGGATCGTCAGTAGATAGGTTTTCTGTGTGCCCCTGCTTCTCTTTTCATCTCCCTGCCTTCATTTTGACCATTTCTTTTTAGCATGGACTAAGATGAACAGAGAAAAGAGAGATTTGTTGTGTAAATTCATTCAACAAACATTACCCAGAATCTGTACTTCTGTGGGTGGAGAGAAGACAGTGCATAAACAGACACAAATATGTCAGGCAGTGAACATTAAACAGACGGATGCAGTAGGAAGAAAGGGATAAGAGAGCTAATGTAGACTAGATGAGAAACATGCAGGCTGAAATATACCAAATTCATTCATCCTGCTAATTAACAGTTCTAATTTAAAAAGAAAAAAAAGGAATTGGCATTATAGGCTAAAAGATTTTGCGATGAACGTAGTCTATAGAAAATTGAAAAGTAATTATTAGAGTACTATAGGTTTTGCTGAAGATTTGAAAGAATTAAACCAGCTACCAGAGTATCTCTCATACCATGCGAGATCACCGTGAACGGTAGTAAAGAACAGCTACTTGTAAATTGCCTAACTCCGCCCATGAAACGTTTCTGTTCCTGCAGCTTTCAAGGAACCAGCGCGTAAAGATATGGAACAGTACCAAACATTTCAGAAGCAAAATTGATAAACTAGCAGTGTTGTGGATGCTGAATTCACTGGTTCCCAAGGAAAGGATGGGACCTATTAACAGCTAGATCAAAGTGTAGAGCGTTGTTTTGACAGTGGTGAGAAGAAAGATCTGGAGGAAGATAAAAAGGGGGCCCCCAGGTTACAAGAGCTGCTTTTAGTTTTTGCCAGACCTGCTCATGGTGAGGCCGAAACAGACTTTTCAGGCAGTTCAGCCACCCATGCAGGCTCTCTGTTCGCTAAAGGAGAGACCAAGCCAGCATGGTGGGGAGTACACACAACCCAACACTGGCTATTTCTGTTTAGAATATAACTTTATTGCCTAAAGCTTTTGCTCTGTGACATTTGGGCCTCCAATATGAATTAACCAGTTCTCTTTTTAACTATAGTTTTTGAACTCTGGTGCCCTGCCCTTCGGTTTGTGTGTTATGCGAGTGCTTGGTATCACTGCAATCTGAAGGGCTAGGGAAAGTGCATCTGTAGTTGTATAATTACTTTATTCTAAATCAGGGGGTCAGCACACTTTTTCTATAAAGGGCCAGATAATAAAAGTTTTGGCTTTGTGGGCCGTATGGTCTCCGTGCTGCCTATGCAACTCTGCCATTATAAAAATGGAAGAAAGCAGGTATGGACAGAACATAAATGAACGGGCATGGCTGTGTTCCAATACGGTTTTATTTGCAAAACTGGCCAGGAGGCCAGATTTTGGCCCGTGATTTGGCAACCCCCTTCTCTAACTCAACATTTCTTAAGATGTTTTCCTCGAATACCAATACTACCAAAAATTTAGCTGCTAAATTGCCTGAGAAATGCTACCTGCTGTATGTCCCTTGGAGATTTACAAGGCACGCCATCATTAAAGCCCCCCAGGAATTCTCTAATAAAGACACCATTTTCCTTTGTTCGATTCAGCATTTCCGAGACCAGTTGGACCACGATTCAAGTAGGGCCAACTTGCATCCCATGGAAGCAGGGTTCCTCAGAACAGTCTGGGAAATTACCATCCGACATAATTCAAGAACAACCATATAAGAATACAGCAGTGCCATCGTGGTGTCCAACAGCATTGAACATGGTTCTGACAGCACCACGTCGTAGTGTCTGATAGCAGGACTTTGGATGTCAGTGTGAGGGGGCGTGTTGGGCAAATCCTACCCCTAGGCAGGCTCACTACTAGCTTTAGGATACTTCCTAAGACCACAGATAACATTTAAGAAACACATGGTTTTTACAAGTCAGGAATGGGAGGGAGGGAGGGATGTGGTCTTCAGGGAGCTATATAGCTGGCCCACCCCATAGCCCATCCCACTGGATGCTTTGGTCTGATGAGACAAACAAACACCAAGGGATATGAGTCTTGGAACGGGCACATGGCCGTTGTTCTTCCATATTTGTGTGTAGAATAAAACCTTCCTCCTTGTTTTCTAGACCTTGTTCCCATCAGGATACCTGATCCCTCTCACCCAGTGCTCATCCCTGGGGGCAGAGTCTATTCTATCTAGTAAAGAAAACTCAAGTACGCTTTCCCCAAACCACAGGATCTACAGCTCCCCAATCACAGGTGAGTGTACATAAAACACTATTCAAATGTGGGTCAGGCTCAAAGTCACTGAAGCCTTATAAGCTTGGACAAATGCCTTTGCTTTTAAGATATCTTCCCCCCTTTTCTTTTCAGGTGTTATTCCAGTGACATCATCTGAACTCACTGCTGTAAATTTTCCCTCTTTTCATGTAACACCTTTGAAGCTAATGGTCTCACCAACCTCCGTGGCAGCTGTCGGGAACAGCCCGGCTCTCACTTCGAGCCACCCCGTTCCCGGCCAGAACCCCAGCTCAGCCATTGTAAACTTCACACTGCAGCACTTGGGACTCATCTCCCCCAGTGTGCAGGTGTCTGCGAGCCCGGGAGCCGTTCCTGTGTCTCCAAGAATAGAGGCTGTTAGTGTTGTACCAGAAAATGTAGGCACTCAGCAAGGAAGGGCCACCAGGTACGACTCTCCAGTCCCAGGCCAGAACCAACCGAGTGGACAATCAGTTGCTGTGACGGGGACACCACAGGTGAGAGTATTTCCAGTCAGTGGATTTTTTTCCTGGGGTTATTAAGGCCCAAATAGTATCACAGGAGACTCGCTTTTGCTTTTCTTCTTTGGAAAGGGGAAGGATGGGAGGAGGAGACTGAAGGCCTAGCTGCCTTCCAAGCCCCGGAAGGCCACAGTACCCACAGCCGATTGCCAAAATATGCCAGGCTCCTACCGTGTGACATGCCCTTCCAGTCCAGCCCCCTGAGGCTATTAGGCCATATCTCTCTGTGTGGGTTTGACTTCTTTTTCCTATTCCTCTCTCTCCAATCAGCCTGTTCCTGTGACACCCAAAGGGTCACAGTCAGTGGCCGAAAGTTTCTTCCGCACCCCAGGTGGACCAGTGAAGCCAACGGGCGCATCCTGCATGGATTTCGATGGTGCTAACAAAACCTCCGTAGGAACTCTCTTTGTCCCACAGCGAAAGCTGGAAGTCTCAACAGAGGATGGCCATTAGTTGACAGCTTTGGCTTTATTTAATTTTCTAAAGGGTTGTCTAATAGAGAAGGTTTAATCAGACTGATTTGGAGAACGCATTCTCTGAAAATACTGTAAATACGTTGGGGGTTTACTTAATTTCAAAGCAGACACTTGTTTCCCTACTTACACACACACACACACACACACACACACACACACACACACACACACATTTGTACTAAGCAAATTTCAGCCATCAGTCCTACCAGATAAAAGCAAAAAGTTGAACGTCAGGTGTATTAACTGCCGAGGGGGAAAGGATTCGTTGTCTCAGCTGTGCCTATGCTATTATGCAAAGTAACTGTATGAAAGTTGACTTCCCTTTGCGTGAATATGTGACATGCCCTATGCCGCATTCTCTTCAACTTTGCACAATGAACACGCTGCAATGTATAATGTTGTATTTTTAAATGGGAGGGCTATAACTGTATTTTTTTGTAATTTCTTTAATCTGTTCTCGTTGCAGATTGTGTCTTGTGTCCTTTTGTAAAGTTTGCAACAATCCTCAATCAAGTCTATGGAAAAATTATTTATAAACTGTATTTTTAATCATAAGTTGTTCAAATTAAAACTTTTCTAAAATATAGTTCACGTTTTCATTTGGCCAGTGGGGGCACTGTTGGGAGAAAAAACTTCCCTAACCTCAGAGGCAAATCCTTGGGAAGGAGAGTTCTGGGTTCCTTTAGATCCGCCAAGTGTATAAAATGTTCCTGTGTTCTTCCCCCTTTGGATCCTCCCCATGGCTCTACTTTTCAGCACTGAAAATGGCTTTGGAGAGGCTGTTGCTTGTCCAGGGACATGCAGCTAAGTCTCCTGAGCTTTCCACCACGGCCTGGGCGCTTAGAAATCAAAGACAGGAGCAGGCTCACTTCCTACCCTGGCCTCATATGGCCTGCCTCTGGCCCCGTCTGCTGCCATCTACAGAGGAGAGGCTAAAGCTCCAGTCCTACCACGCCTTCCAAACGGCCCGGCTTCAGGGATGGGAAAAAGGTAGTCAGGATTCTAATTGACTCCAGGAACTAACATACTGAACCCCCATGAGCCCCCAGAGAAGGAACGAGCTACAGTGTGTGAAGTGTGCCTCTCCTTGACCCTCTTGTTACGGGATGAATTGCATCTCCAGAATTGACACGGGCCTTCACTGGTCAGGGTCTAAAAGGATCCGTATAATATCTATTTCCTATATATTTACTATATGCTAGGTACTGCGCTATACATTTTAAAGGCACTGTCTCCCTGAGCTAAGGCAATGAGGTCACTGAGGCTCCCAGAGATTAAAGCAGTAAGTCCAGAATCCCACTGCTAGAATATGTCATGACTCGAGTGTGTGGGTCTCCTTTATCCATTAGCCATCTGCTTCCACGTGCATGCCCAGCTGCGTTAGTAGGAGCCGAGCACACTCAGGGTAGTCTAGGCATTTGTAAGGTCATTCCTCTCAAATATACATGTTTTGTTTTCATAACCAAGCACAGCAAAGAGAGCAGATTTTCACACTGACCTAGAGACTCCCCTTCCTTCACACCACTAGAGAAACAATATGAGCAATTTCTCCCAAAGTACCTCTGCCTTGGCTTTTATCCTCCTGGGAAGATGTTGTGAATGGTTCCTGATATAAGAAATGGTTCCTGCCTTTAAGGTGCTTATAATGTAGTCGAGGAAGACAGTATATGCACATGAACGAATGACAAAAAGCATTCCCATGCAGTAAAGAGAAGGTAACTTGCCCAATGGTAAATACAGGCAAAAGATAGTTCATGGAGGTTACCAGATTCAATGACACATAGACAACTGTGAAGAGAAACCAACCCAGTCATGATAGCTCTGAGGCGATGCAGCTCTTTACCTTCCCCCTTCCCTCGTTTAAAGCTGAGTTAGCAGGACCGGAAGCCAGGATTTTGTTCTGCCTCCTTAACAGTTCATGAGAAGTACCCCTCCCCCCACCCCCTGCCCCTGGGACTGAGGTTTGGGGAACTCAGATGCACAGAAAGAATGAGCTGTGCTAGACTTCGAGACTACTCTGAGGATTGTCCTACTCGGTTCTTCCACTCAGATTCATAAGATTGCCCCATAATCCCTGCTGCCTGGTGTTCACCCCCTTGAGTGTGGGTGGCACCTGTGTCTCCCTTCTAACAGGATACAGTAAGGGTGATGGCATATATGTGATTATGTGTACATGGTTATGTACTTATATTACCTAGGATTGCACTGTAACCCGTGTAGGGAGTCCTACATGGCAAGGCACTGGGGACAGCATCCTGGAGCCGACGAGAGCCTGCAGCCTAACAACCAATAAGGAAGTGAAATCCTCAGGTCCACCTATAGCCACAAGGAACTGAAGTCTACCAACAATCTCAGTAAGGTTACAGATGGACCCTTCCCCAGTCAAGCCTCAGATGAGATTGCAGCCAGGGAAGGGCCCAAGCAGAGAATGCGGCTAAGCCGCTCCTGGGCTCCTGACCCATAGAAACTTTGAGGTGATGAATGTGTATTATTTTAAGATGCTAAGTTTGTGGCAATCTGTTATGCATCCATAAATAATGAATACAACCACTGTTATACAGTGATAAAATTCCCAAGAGCAGGACAACTAATAGCCCACTAGTCCCATAGGTTTTTGTCTTATATGTTTGTCTTGTTATTTGGTTCATTGGTTTTATAGACACATAGAAGCAAACAGTACAGGACATGGTAACCTGAAAGGCTTTCATGGGAGAAGCACTGTCCATTCATTTTTAAAGCAGGAAGCAACTTTAAAGATGTCAAGTAATAGCACAGTGGTAGACAAAGTTATCTGCCCAGCATGCAGTTTCTGTTCCCAAACTGCCTCCTGATTCCCCCTTAAGGAATTATGAGATGGACCCCATGGATTGTAAGTCTAGGCCAACCTCCCTGGGATTTGATCCATTTCACCCTAGCAGTGAAATTCTATTCCAGCTACAATACGGTTGCTGGGGCTCCTGCCTCCCAACCTCTGGAAAGACCATGGCACCTGCTCCTGTCGAAGCCTCATTTTCAGCCGTCCTCTGATGGTGCGGGCCTTTCGTGCCCTTCTAGTAAATTTCCTTTGCTTAAAGTTGCCAATCATGTCCACGCCTGGTAACTTAAGGGCTCTTAACCAAATCACAGAGGGAAACCCAGAGCCAAGGCTTCCCAATTCCCAGACCAGATAGCTCTCTGTTCCCTGGGCCTGATGGAATCCAGCCAAGGAGTGAATAGATAAGGCCTTAAGAAATGCTTATCTCCCCAGCCATGGGAGCAGCTCACCCATGTTCCCGCGAATGCAAAGTGCCATTTAAAATACCTGAAAGGGAACTCGTTGCAAGAAGAGATGCAAGGAACCCAGAAAACTGATAAAATTTGGTACAAGAAAATTCTTTTAAACTTGGCTTTAAAACAACTTCCCTCATCCCTGTCCTTTTCAAGAGATTAGTGTTCTTGCAGATAAAGGATAAAGAGATTTTCAGAACTTAAGCAGATAAGCTGTCTGAGCGATCCTATTAATTATATAGAAGCATGTGGGTTGACTGCAGATTCTTTTAGGCATGTATCACAGGCTGGGTTTCAAATCCTGAGAGCCTAAAATGAGATAAGCTGGAAGGAAAAGCGTCATTGTTTTAGGTTTTAAAAAGCTATCAATTTTTAAATCAACTTCTAGAGAAGTGATTTTGTATCTCAATGTCTTATTTGAGTACATTCAGGTCAATTACTTGCTCAATTGGATCAGTAACGAAATGAGAACTTGTCATAATGGCCAACATTTTGCGGGACAATGCAGGTAGGGAATATAATTATCAACATCCTCCGATAGTCAAGTAATTAACTGCATTTTTTGAAAGGCTACAGGAAAATCTTCCATTTTCCATGAGTTAGGCACAGAGTCTGGTTTGCCCTGTGTAAACTGAATTCTATTTGAAAAGTATTTACTCAGTTTTTACCATTTGCTTAGCACTGTGCCATGTAAAACAATGCCTATGATCCTAATTTGGATAAGAAAAGATCCTATGTGGGGGTGCCTGGGTGGCTCAGTCAGTTGGACATCCTACTGGTTGGGCATCCAATTTGGGCTCTGGTCATGATCTCTAGGTCCATAAGTTTCAGCCCTGTGTTGGGCTCTGTGTTGACAGCTCAGAGCAAGGAGCCTGCTTTAAATTCTGTCTCCCTCTCTCTCTGCCCCTCCCCTGCTCACACTCTGTCTGTCTTCCCCTCAAAAGTAAGTAAACATTTAAAAAAGAAGAAGATCCTATATGTGTAAATCTTCCAGACTGAAGATGACTGAAAACTTTTAGCAACTATTGACTAAATCTTTCTAAAATAATATAGCTCCCCGATTCTTAAATAGGGTATTTGGAATCTAATTTTTTGTCATGTTTCAGGAACTCATGAGCACTGCTGTTTCTTTAAATTCAAAGTGAACCAACAATGTAGGCCATCTATGACACAGTAATACACCCAGAGGCTGTTTAGATATGTATCCTCCTAAAATAAATGGCTCCAACGTATTACGCTTTTCAAGTTCTCTTTTTATGGTTGTCTGTCTCTAACTTCAATTTGTCTCTTCCCTCTACCCCCAGAATAAGTCTCTCTTCTAGCCCAGGAAAACGAGGATTCTAGGAGAACTGAGGTCACCACACTCACTTTAATAAACCATTCCAAGTGAATAGATTTCTAACTGCTTAAGAAATGCTCTATCTTTCTCCTGTGGGGTGAAGGCCGTGAGTTCCATCTCAGGTGTTTCCCTGGCTAATCAGTGGTCTTTCTCACCATCCACACGAATCCGAACTTGCTGATGCTAGGAATATTGGACCATGATGGAATGGCAGGAATGTTGAATATAAATTATATACCTATATTCATTATTAAAACCCAACACTTAGACAATAAGGGCATTTCTGCATGAAGATATTCTATCTTTTTTTTAATGTTTATTCATTTTTGAGAGTGAGAAAGAGATGGAGCACAAGCAATGGAGGGGTAGAGAGAAGGGGACACAGAATCCAAAGCAGGCTCCAGGCTCTGAACTGTCAGCACAGAGCCCAACACAGGGCTCGAACTCATGGACCGTGAGATCACGACCTGAACTGAAGTTGGACACTTAACCAACTGAGCCACCCAGGCGCCCCTGCATGAAGATATTCTGAGAAAAACAATATGTCCTAGATGAACTAGGGGAAAGAGTGCGACTCGAGAGTTCTTTTTTTTTTTTTTAAAGGAATCATTTTTATTGAGCATCCTCTATTGTGCCTACTTCAAAGCAACATTGCAAGGTGGTAACTACTGGCCCCATCTTACAAGTGAGGAA
The DNA here is from genome assembly GCF_008692635.1 of Crocuta crocuta. Classification (NCBI taxonomy): domain Eukaryota; kingdom Metazoa; phylum Chordata; class Mammalia; order Carnivora; family Hyaenidae; genus Crocuta; species Crocuta crocuta. Next base: position 1,635,727 of record NW_027529526.1, read on the forward strand.
GTTAATTTCAGAAAGTAGTAAGAGCACGTCCCAATCACAACCTAAGGGGGCAAAGCCAGCATGGACATGCAGATCTGCCTAACAGATCTAACAGCGCTGATTTCAGAACACCACACTCCTGAGTGCCACCATACGAAATCTGTCACACATATCCAGACTGTGGTAAGACAGCCTGATTCTAGATTGTTCACTGGCAGGGCAGAATAGAGCTTCAAGAGCATTACTCCTCAGGCGTCTCTATTTTTCAGGCTTCCATCTGTAATGATTTATGCTGTACTGAGTTACACAAGCCAGAACATTTCACAAAACCCCTTCTGGTTATTATGATTGTCTTCTGGATTCGCCAGTAGAGGAATGCTTGGCTTCTCAGATTGAGTGGTTGGTGACTGCTCTGACTCTCCAACTCACCCTTTCAAACCTTTACTTCCCCAGCTCCTCCTATAATTGTGCAAGGTCTAATTCTTATAAGAAATCCCTTATATCAAAACTCATCATGGTTCTGCTTCTCTGATTATACCCTGACGAGGCAAGTGGCACTCCGGGGAGGAAGTGGGACAGGAGATGTTCCAGAGGTGGCCAGGGGCTGTCTGCTTCCCAGTCTCTAGGTATAGGACATGCCAGCAAGGTGACACTTCACAAGCTGTAGATCATTTCGGTTGCCACGATTCTCACAGCCACAAACCTATGAGCTAAAACATTTTTAAGTCAAAGTGCCCTTTACAAACGCATTGCATGGAACTCAGCCACTGCCCACTGCAGCTATCTGACTCAGCTCAGTTATGATGCCAGGACACTCTGCATCCAAGATCTCACCTGACTCAGCCAGACAGAAAATGCATGGCCCAGGAGCCGAAGTCTGGCTTCTAGTCCCAGCTCTGACCCCCAGAACAAGATACTTCACTTCTCAGGTCTAGTTTCTTCTTTTGTAGATGTTAGCTCAAGGAAAAAATTCCTGAGGTCCCTTAGAAATAAATTTTCATGAAAAGACAAATTGAAACTTACCAGTGATTCCTAGCACATAAGAAGAAACTTCACTCAACCAAAAGAATTTTGTCAAATATATGGGAAAGGATTAATCCTAGGGAGGAAAGGGGACTCTTGATGAAACCACTAATCCTCAGACTTGAGTACACCCAGGATCCCTCCTGGCTAAAACCAAATAAGGCAGACTTAGAATTTATTACTGCTGTTATTCTAAGGAGTTGTAATTTCTACGAAACTCATCTTACAGGTTGGGAGTCCATTTGTTCCATTGGTTTTAATATCTTGACTTTGCCTATTCTATAATTTTTTTTCCATCTGCTCTGTGACATTATTTGAGATGCACTGTGTCATCGAAAGTTTCAGTTAAAAATTTGAGAGAAGTGAATAGACAGGCAACTCACTTCACAAGTAGCTTTATGAATGGAATATTCTGAATATAGAGCTTAGGCATCTCAGGGTGGGAGAGAAACTTGGAGATACTCTCATCCAGGGGTTCCCAAACTTCCAGCAGGGACCCCTACTTTGGGCCCCTAACCCAGTGCCAGGTCAGCTATGTCAGGAACCCAGAAGCATCTTCTAGAGGTTCTTGGGTTCCTATCCTCAGAGATGAGCCTAGGGTAGGGCCCTGGAATCGTTTTTTGGGGTTTTTTTTTCTTTTTAAATGTTTATTCATTTTTTAGAGAGAGAGGAGGGACAGAGGGCAATCGGGAGAGGGACAGACAGAGAGACACACAGAATCTGAAACAGGTTCCAAGCTGTCAGCAATGAGCCTGATGCGGGGCTCAAACACGTGAACTGTGAGATCATGACCTGAGTTGAAGTCAGACACTTAACCGACTGAGCCATCCAGACACCCCTGTTGTTGTTGTTTTAAGTTTCCTGGTTAATTTAAATTTGTTGGTAGGTTTGGGAATTCTGATCTGGAAGATTCTTCATCCGGTATTTAAACTGTCATTACAGAACTTCTGGTACTAATCATGACAGAGTAAGTCCATTATAACCTATCTCTCCCATTGATTATAAATAAAACCTCTGGACAGAATACAAAAGCAATTAGTTGATAACTCTGAAAAGTAAACAGTAGTAAATAGATTGAGAAAGGAGGTCAAAACTTGAAGAACAATTGGTATGGCAGTGAACTTACTTGGTTTTTCTTTCTTTCTTGGTTCTTCTTGGCATTAGTCAGAGGGTGGGCTGACGTTTGAAACTATACCACAGTATGACACCAAAACATCTGAAAGGAATCCCCTTTTCTAGACAGAGGATCAGGAAAAGGGGCCCCTGAGCCTGAAGATGGGGAGAATCCCTTTAATTTTTCTATTTTTACTCCTTTTTTTTTCTTCTAGTCCTCAATGCCAGCCCTGGCCCTAAGGTGGCACTGGCATGGTGGTGGCAGCACTGGCACAGGCACCAAAAACCCTAACACAACCATCTCTCAGTGCACAGGTGCTGTGGAAATGGGTCTCAAAATCCCAAAATCTTAGGGATTCCTATCACCTGCTCCTCTTTTTTTCTCTTCAGGGTTCCCTGAGGCACCCCAGCTGCTCAGAAATGTGTCTCAATGCATGAGCAAAAATTCTCAGAGAGACACTGTCTTTCAAGCCAGAGGGCTAGGAAAAAGGACCCCTGGGAGCCAGAGAGTTTCCGGGAAATTCCAAGGATGAGAGAGTTCTAGAAGGAAACCTCTTAATTTTGTATATGAACTACCACCAGCTTCTGATTCACCCCTGCATTATGCATGCACAAAACAGACCCCGACAAGAACAGGGATGGCTTTGAGGACTGAACAGTGATAGAAATCACTGCCCGCATAACAGATGGACACCTGAATATGCTGGGCAGGCACACACAGCACAGCAAAAGCTTTGGAAACCTAACTGACGTTGGATCACTCTCAGAAGGCAAGACACACTGGAGGGATGGATGAGCTGAACCAGGTACACTGCCTGCTAAAATAAACACTTAATGTAAAAATTAATGTTATCCAGAGGATTCTAAGAGGGCCCAGAGTCTCACAATGTAATATTCAAAATTCCAGAATACAACTCAAAATTACTTGACCTACAGTGAAACAAAAACAAAGAAAAGAGAAAATCTGCTCAATTAAAAAAAAAAAAAAGACAATCAACAGATGCCAAGCCCAAGATGATCCAGGTGTTGGAATTACAAAGATTTTATTTAAAAAACTTTTTAGTTTATTTATTTTGATACAGAGAGAGAGAAAGAAAAAGAGAGAGAGAGAGCACACACATGGGGGCGGGGCAGAGAGAGAAAGAGAGAGAGAATTCCAAGCAGGCTCCACACTGTCAGCACAAAGCCCAACACAGGGCTTGATATCACGAACCATGAGATCATGACCTGAGCCAAAACCAAGGGTTGGACACTTAACCAACCCAGGTGCCCCAGAATTACAAAGATTTTAAAATGACCATTACAACCATGTCTTGTGAAGTAAAGGTAGACACTCTTGAAATCAATGGAAATACAGATGGTTTCCCCAGAAAAATAGAAACTATAAAAAAGAATAAAGATGGACACTTTAGATCTTAAAAACACAGTGTTTAAAATAAAAAGAAATTAATTGGATGGGCCCAATAGCACAAACAAAAATTAACATTCTCCAGAGACTATAGTAAGACCCTGAGTCAATAGAGAGTCCAGAAATAGACTCATGCAAATATTGTCAATTGTTTTTGTTTTAAATGCAAAGGGACTTCAATGGAAAAAGAACACTCATTTTAGCAAATAGTGCTAACACAGTTAGACATCCATACCCACAAAAATTGAACCTCAACATATACTTCACATCTTATACAAAAATAAACTCAACAAGGTTAGTATGCCTGAATACAAATTATAAACCTATCAAACATTTAAAGGAAAATATAGGAGAAAATCTTGTTACTTTGAGTTAGGCATTTTTGTTCTTGGACACAACCCCAAAAGCATGAAAGACAAACTTATTAAGTAGGACTCCATTAAGATGAAGAATGTATATTCATAAAAAGGCTCTAAAGATATTTTTTAAGTGAAAAGACTGGTCACAGGTTGGGCAAAAATATTACAAGTTACATATCTGACAAAGTACTTGTATGAGCTATATATAAAGAATTCTCAAAGCTGAGCAATAAAAAAAAACAATCCAGTTTTGTTTATTTTCTAATTTTTCAAATTTTTATTTATTTTTTAAAGTAATCTCTACACCCAATGTGGACTTGAACTCATGAGCCCAAGATCAAGAGTCACATTCTATACTGACTGAGCCAGCCAGGCACCCCAGAACAATCTGATTTTTTTAAGTGGGCAAAAGATTTGAAGTCAGTTTACTATGTAAGATACATGCATGGCACACACAAAGATTCTCAACACCACTGTTCATTGAAGAAGTGCAAATGTATACCATCCTAAAATACCACTATTATGGAAAAGAAAACCGAAGCTGAAGGCATCACCATTCTAGACTTCAATCTATATTACAAAGCTGTAATCATCAAAACAGTATGGTACTGGCACAAAAACAGACACATAGATCAATGGAACAGAATAGAGAAAGCAGAAATGAACCCACAAATGTATGGCCAACTAATCCTTGACAAAGCAGGAAAGAGTACCCTATGGAAAAAAAAGAGAGTCTCTTCAGCAAATAGTGTTGGGAAAACTAGATAGCATCATGCAGAAGAATGAAAGTGAACCACGACCTTACACCATACACAAAAATAAATTCAAAATGGATGAAAGACCTAAACGTAAGACAGGAAAACATCAAAATCCTAGAGAAAACAGGCAGCAACATTTTTGACCTGAGCTGCAGCAACTTCTTACTAGACATGTCTCCAGAGGCAAGGGAAACAAACACAAAAATGAACTATTGGGACCTCATTAAGAGAAAAGGCTTCTACACGTCAAAGGAAACAACATAACTAAAAGACAAATGATGGAATGGGAGAAGATATTTGCAAAATGACATACTGACATATCGGATAAAGGGTTAGTATCCAAAATGTATAAAGAACTTGTCAAATTTAACACCCAAAAAAACAAATAATCAAGTGAAGAAATGGGCAGAAGACATGAATAGACGCTTTTGTAAAGAAGACATCCAGATGGCTAACAGACATATTAAAAGATGCTCATCATTCATCAGCAGGGAAAAGCAAATAAAAACCACAATGAGATACCACCTCAAACCTGTCAGAATGGCTAAAATTAACAACTCAGGGAGCAACAGATACTGGCGAGGATGCGGGGAATGGAGAACGCTTTTGCACTGCTGGTGGAAATGCAAACTGGTAAAGCTACTCTGGAACACAGCATGGAAGTTCCTCAAAAAGTAAAAAATAGAACTACCCTATGATCCAGCAACTGCATTACTAGGTATTTATCCAAAGGATACAAAAATGCTGTATTGAAGGGGCACATGCACCCCAGTGTTATTGCAGCACTATCAACAATAGCCAAATTATGGAAAGAGCCCAAATGTCCATTGTTTGATGAATGGATAAAGAAGATGTGATACACACACACACACACACACACTGGAATATTACCCGCTGCTCAAAAAGAATGAAATGTGTTGTGGGTGGAACTGGAGTATACTGTGCTAAGTGAAAAAAACTTCTCAGTTTTGGAAATTTCTCTTGACATATCCTCATGCTCACTGATTCTTTCCCAGATGTGTCCAATCTACTAATGAACTCACCAAAGGCATTCTTCTTTTCTATTATAGTATATTTGATTTCTAGTGTTTCTTCTTCATTCTTTCTTAGAATTTCCATCTCTCTGCTTACATTATCTATCTGTTCTCGCATATTTTTACTTTTTCCATTAAGGCTCTTAGCATATTTACCAGAGTTATTTTAAATTCCTAGATAGATTATTTCAGCATCTTTGCCATATATGATTCTTCAAACTCTCTTTTCTTAAATAAATTTTTAAAAAGTTTATTTATTTATTTTGTGTGTGTGTATGTGTGTGTGTGTGTGTGTGTGTGAGAGAGAGAGAGAGAGAGAGAGAGAGAACACAAGCAGGGAAGGGCAGAGAGAGAAGGAGAGCAAGAATCCCAAGAAGACTCATGCTCAGCAAAGAGCCTGATGTAGGGTTCGATCTCACAACTGTGAAATCATGACCTGAGCCTAAATCAAGAGTTGGCTGCCCAACCAACTGAGGCACCCAGGTGCCCCCAAACTCCCTTTTTTGCCTATTGATATGTCTTCTAATTTTTTGTTTAAAGCTGGATGTGATATACTGGGTAAAGGAAACCCAGTACTGGTTTACATGGAAGTTTCTATTTCAGTAAATTGTGATTCTCTGCAAACACCTGACTGTCTCTCCAATTTGGGGAGGGGGGGGCGGGCAGCAGCTTGTCCAGTGATCTTGATTCCTTAACGTATCTAAAAAAAGATACTGATTGTCAGTTTGTTCAGCATTTTACTTGTCATTAGAATGAAGTGATGATTTCCAAACTCCTTACATGTTGTACTAGAAACTAGAAGTCCCTCCAATATTATTCAGCACATGAATGGATAGACTGTATGGTAGATCTATACAATAGATAGATCTATTATCTATTTGTTGTTATTCAGCAACAAAAAATAACAAACCACAGATGAGTCAACAACATGGATGAATCTCAAATATATCTGCAAAGTGAAGGAAACTTGATTCAGAAACCTGGATACTTTCTAAAAAAAAAAAAAGCTGCATGCTGTAATTCCATTTATATGATATGATCAAATAGGCAATACTATAGAGATAGAGAATAGATGAGTGATTGCCAGTGGTTAGGGAGGGAGGTGGGCTGGACTACAAAGGGCAAGTACAAAAGAATTGGGACTGGGGATGGTAGAATTGTTCTGTGTCTTCATTGTGGTAGTGGTTATGTGAGTCTATGTATTTTCCAGAATTCATAAAACTGTACACTAAAAGTTTATAGATTTTTAAGATTTTTTTCTAATTTGCCATTATAACACTCCTTCTGAGTTATTTCCAAACTCTACTTGAAGATTTCCGGTGGTGGGGAATTTACTCTTTTCAGAGACCACTAATGCTATTATGACAGAGCCACCTATCCAACTGTGCTGTGAATGGGCTATAGACTCGAAGATATTAAATATCCCAGCCTCAGGCACCAGTAGTCATCAGACTACTCTTTTCCATAGTGGGCTGTGAAATTCTTTCATTTCCTGTTATTGCCATAAAGTGAAGAAAGGTGCACTATGTTATTAGATAACTGAAAGATTTTCTACTACATTGAAACAATATCAGCCTATCTGCAATGTCTACATTTATTGGTCTTAGTTTTTCCTTTCTCAGAACAAATTTATTCCTTCTTTATAGATATGACTGTGCATCAGATATCTGAAGAGTTGCTATCCATATTCATAGCTCCACCATCACCAACTCTTCCCTGAAAATGTGTCTGGTTCCTTGAGCTGCTCCTCACATGGCATGTTTTTAAGATTCTTTATTGCCCCCTGAAACATGATCTTTATGTTCAATATTTCTTCCCCATCTCCAGAATAGAACATGATATTTAATTTTCAGCTAGCACAGGATCTACAAAGAAAACCTTATTACTGAAATTGGTCCCATCATTTTTGCCTTCACATATCCAACAGAGAACACATAATTCAATCTTTCTTTGAAGACAGGGTCTCATGCTTATCAAGTTCTGTGGTCTAACTGAACTGCCTGCATACCCTCTGAGAGTTCTTAGAGCGCTTTCAAATTCTAGTGTTTGGGGACAACCCACTAGAAGGAATTCATAGACTTAAAATATCACCAAACAAGTCAACAATAACTACAACACAACCACCAACACCATATCTCAGCATCTATAAAAGGATCCATATCTATAAAAAGATCTGCAGTTGTCACACCATATACTTGGCCCCCTTCAGCACTATGTCATTCTGTGACTGGAGATCCTGATTGCCCTGACCACATTCTTTCAAATACTCACGAGGCCAAGTCCTCCCATCTTCCAGGAAATAGGAGACCTTTGTTAGGTTCCAGCAAATCTTCTCAGGAAATTGTTCCTCACCTTCAAAGCATCTCACCCTCTACTTCCGGGGGACAGACATTGCTATAACATTTATGTATACTCAGTAAAAAATAAAATTTCTCTCCTGTGGGTTTACGGAACATTAGTTGAAATCTTTTGGTCTATGACTTGAGATGTGGCAAAAACTGGGTTAAGAAATCGGGCTGAAGTCTGCCAACCCCAAGACATCCCATCGATGGATATTTGAAACACATGTTGCAAGTTATAACTCAAATTTGACCACAGATGATTTTTCTAACTTATATTTCTATTAATTCTTAAGTCAAGGAAATACAAATAAAACAAAACCCATTTCTATAGGCTAGAAAGAAGTTTCTGGTTAAGTAGTATTTCTGGTAAAACAATTTAAAAGTAGAATTTTGTTTGAGTGTGTCTATTAAAAACGGGAATTAAAAATTCTCACTGATGAGAGAATGAGAAGATGAACCACAGACTGGGAGATAATATTTGCACATGGCACCTGATAAAGGACTGTTTTCCAAAATGTATGAAGAACTCATAAAACAATAAGACAATGAATAATTCAATTAATAGTGTTAGATGCCAAAAAGATATGAGCTATCAAGCTATGAAAAGAAATGGAGGAAACGTAACTGCATCTTACTAAGTGAAAGAAGCTAATTATGAAAGGCTACATACTGTATGACTCTAACTATATGACTAGAAATATATCCTAGAAAAGGCAAAACTATGAGGACAATAAAAAAAAATCAATGGTTTCCAGACATTAAGGGACAATGGGAGATGAATAGACAGAGTACAGAGAATTTTTAGGGCATTGAACCTATTCTGTATGATATGTTGATGGTGGATATGGGTCATATACATTTGTCAAAACTCAGAGCATGTAAAACACCAACAGTGAACCCTAATGTAAACTGTAGAATTTAGTTGACAATGATGTGTCAGTATAGGCTCATTGCTGTAACAAATGTACACCCCTGGTTCAGGATGCTGATATTGGGGAAGGCTATGCATGTGTGGGGGCAGAGGGTATATGAGCACTCTCTGTACCTTCTGCTCAATTTTGCTCTGAACCTAAAATTGATTTTTAAAAAATAAAGCCTAGTATTTAAAAATGGGGAGAACAGCATTTCAGAATATTGGGGGCCTTTCAGATTTCTTGTTGTAAAAAAGGAAACTGTCACAGCATCAGGCAGGAGCCAGTGACACAGTATGCTTACCATCTTGAGGACTTCCAATTCTCTTTGAAACTGTGACATATCCTAGACTGCCTTCCCTAAAGACTTGAGTTTAAAATTCAACCCCCAAGTACCTTCTCCTTCCTCTGTAAACCATTTTCATGTATGACTTGACCATTTTGTTCTGTCCTCCATCTTTATAAACCCAAGATTAGATCAACTCATCTTTCTGAGGTCTTTTTCTCAGACTGATGCACAGTCTTTCAACTTTAAAGGCATAGAATCCTGATGTTTTGGAAATAAGGGTTTTTTTTTTTTATTATTAGTTGTTTTTGCTTTCATTTTTGTTTTTTTTTTTTTTCCTGTGTCAGGGACTCTCACTTTATAAAATATTTTGAATTATTTCTAATATACAAATTTTATGTAATGGGGCCACATTAGAACAAAGGTGTTTTTGTGACAGTATAGAATGTCTCCTCTTATTACTTAAGGAATCATCACACTCAAAGGGAAATAAAGACTTGGTTTTCCTAGCTAAAAAATAAGAATCATTGAATTTTAGAATTAGAAGATGTCTCGAAAGTCATTTTGTTCCGCATGAACATTTTTTAAAGAAATCAGAGAGGGGAACTGATTTGTCAAAGGGCACACAGCAGTTAACAGCACAGCGGAGACTGGAAAGAAACCCATATCTGTCCGTTCTAACACGTTGCTCTTTCCACTTTGGGCACAGCATGAACACTTTGGGAAAGTTGATTAAAAAAAAAACAATAAACCAATAAAAAAACCTTCCAACTATTCTAAAAATGCCTCCAATCCTTATTTTTAAATTTTAGATGGAGTGGCTATTGCTTAAATAAGTAATTTCTTCTTGTTGAATTTGTGCCTTCTCTATTGCTGCTTGTTCCAGATCTGATAGAAATTTAGCATTTGTGGACCTCTCAAAACCACGCAGTTATATGAATAAATCCAACCAAAAGTTTTCAAATGCCTACTGGGTGCCAACAGCAAGGACACAAAAATGAATAAGATGCTCTCTGCTACCCTAAGTAGTCCACCACCTAATGAGTCAAAATGACAGGTGAACAGCCAGCCAAGGCTCCTTGTAATGAGCAGTGTGAAGGGTTTGGGGGGCCCAGCAGAGAGAGTGGCACATCCCACCAAGAAAAGGGTGGGTGTGGAAGCCTGCACTGAAGAGAAGCATTTGACCTGCTTATGGAAGGATGAGGAAGATCCCACCAGCGAGGGGGGTGTCAGGTTAAGGAGGTGGAGGACATTCCAGGCAGAGGACAGAACATGAGCAAAGCAGACAGGCATGAAAGTGCAGGCTATTTTTGGAGAACAGTGATTAGACTGGAGAGGCTGGAAGATAGGATAAAGGAAAATGGGGGTGGTGGGAGAAAAAAGTGGAAAGTTAATTTGGGGCAAGATGAAGAAGCCTGAATGCCATGTCAAAATTGTTTAACATGATCTCGTAGTGATGGAACACTAACAGCGGTCCTCAGGCTAAATGGGCCATCATCAGATGCGGCAGCGGTGTGAGAGATAGAAAAGAGGTGGGGAAACTTACATGATTGGGAGGCTTCTGGAAAAAGTTGAGACAGGACATCTGGAACCTGGGCAATAAGTGGAGCGGGGATAAAAAGAAGGGCTAGATTCAAAAGCATTGTTTGTTTAAGTATCTGTTGTTGGCCCAAGTGAACAGTCATAGACTCTCCTCAACCCATGGAAATATCTCCTAAGCAGACGATCCCACTGATCCACTTCTGAATCTCTGTGCGCTGATTCACATTTGTCAGTTTGCTGGCCCTGCGATTGCCACTTCAGGGGCTTGTACCTGCTGAATAACAAATGTAGGGACAGCATCTACTGAATCCAAGGGACCGCTGATGTAAAGCCCTGCTAATCTCTCGGTGCAGGATGAAGTTGAGCTGGTACTTGGGCTGTGGAGGTGCCCAGACCTGCGGTGATTCTCAGACCCTCCAGTGTCCTGTCTTCTAACTACATAAAGCCAACCAGATTAGTTAAAATTCCCCTGAAAGCACTGGCTCTAGAGTGGAGAACATGGTTCTGGTCCTCACTTGGCCATATAGTATCTGTGGGCCCTAGCCCCTCAAGCAAGTTTCCTCATCTGGAAAGGGGGATAATAATATTATTATATCGTCCCACTGCTTAAGAGATAGACAGGAATAGAGAGAAAGGGACTGGGAGAGGAGAGAGATCACACCCGAGAGAATTAAACACATGGTAGTGCTGCAAAGTACGAGTTGTGCTAGTGCTTTTAAGCTGAAATGTATTATGCAGGCGACACTGTTACTACTATAATCAGCAAGTGATGAATGGCCATAAAAATGAGAAGACCAATAAAAAAAATCTGGAAGATGTAAGTAAATCATGTGTTTGTTTCATCAAATACACTTCACTTCAGTGAAGATGATAATACTTGTTTTTTCCTCTCTTGAGAAAAAAAAAGAACCATCTTGATGCGTTCAAGTGTTGCTTTGCCCATTTCTTTGCCTTTCATGGATGGACAAATGGCCAGGAGCAACCTTTGAATGGTAGTTCAAAATTAGTTCTCTCTTTGAAATAAGAGCCAATGACAAATGTCAGACCACTGGTGCATAGAAATAGTGAAAAGCCCTAGTTACTCCAAGAATGTGGCTGACATTGAATACATTATGGCCCAATTATGTTTCTTTTCAAAGTAGTTTGGATGAGCAGATGAAAGCTGAGACTCCCAGGCCTGTAATTTCTTCTACAGCATATTCTCTTTTTGTGTGTCATGGCTTAGAGCAGTGGTTCCTAAAACAGAACATGTGAAATAATACTGGAGTATGAGAAAAAGAATCAGAACTTTTATTACATTATCTTTTCTGTGTGCAGTTTTGAATATGTTTCATATTATGTAAGTACACATTACAAATATACACATATACACCTATACTTACTTTTAAGTGTGTATGTGCGTGTGTTACTCATACATGTTTACTGATCAAACAAATTTGGGAGCCACCTTTGGAGTAGGGTTTTGGAGTTAGATCTGGGTTTAAATTTCCCTGTTACCTTAGCGATCTGTATTCCCAGTGATTTACCAGCTTTTAGTTATTCTAGAGAAAAGAAGAGTAGGATGCAGTAGATTCTAGTCCTGACAGGGCCATTGACTCACAGTTGACTCAACTGTGTGTCCTTGGAGGAATTAGCTTTCATGAGCTGCATTTACTTCATTCCTTACTCAGACAAAGAGTATAATAATATCTTCTTTACAAAGTTATTGAGAGATTTAAATAGAATAGAATAAATATTAAATTAAATAGAATAATTAAATAGAATAATGTTGATTCTGATTTGGGGTATAAAGGTGATGGGTTTTTGTTTTTCGTTTTTAATTTTTTTAATGTTTTTTTATTTATTTCTGAGAGAGAGAGACACACACAGCACGAGCAGGAGAGGGTCAGAGAGAGAGGGAGACACAGAATCCAAAACACGCTTCAGGCTCTGAGCTGGCAGTCAGCACAGAGCCCGACGCGGGGCTCGAACCCACGAACTGCGAGATCATGACCTGAGCCGAAGTCGGACGCTTACCTGACTGAGCCACCCAGGCGTCCCAAAGTGGTGTTTTAAAGCATGTGTTTAAGATTGTGCCCATCGTCCCACCTCTCTTGCCTGGTCTTCTTCATGGCCTATGTTTCACAATGGCTTATTCATTTTCTGGGGGGAACAAAGGGGCAGCAACAGTGGATCCTAGTCCTAATATTACTATTCATTTACTGCTGAGTTAACATTCAGCTAGTATTGACTGAGCATCCTGCTATGTGTCCAACACATGCTTAATATTACCTATTCTTCATAGAATCCAAAAGAAATGTGCTTCATCTTTTAGATGAAGAAGGTCTAGGGCACTGGTATCCAATAGAACTTCTGCAATGATGGAAATGTGCTATATCTATGCTGTCAATGTGCAGGCACCAGACACATATGGGTATTGAGCACTTGGAATATGGATACTGTGACTGAGGATCTCAACTTTTAATTTTAGTTAATTTTAAATAATTTCAATTTAATTAGCCCCATGTGATGATTGGCTACTATATTTTTCAATACAACTCTAGAGATAGCTGAATTAACATTCAAGTGTAAGGCAAACTTAAGACTGTTATGAGATGAATTTTGTCTCCTCCAAACTCATACATTGAAGTCCCAACCTCCAGTACCTCAGAATGTGACTGTATTTAAAGGCAGAGTCTCTAAAAGTAAAATGAGGTTATATGAGTGGGCTCAAATCGAATATGACTGCTATCCTTATAAGAAGAGGAAATTAACACACAGACACACATGGGGGAAGACCATGTGAACATGTGGAAAAGATGACCATCTACTCTCCAAAGAGAAAGACCTCAGAAGAAAGCAACCCTGCTGACTTGATCTTGGACTTCAAGCCTCCAGAACTGTGAAAAACTAAATTTCTGTTGTGTAAGCCTCCAGTGTAGGGTATTTGTTATACAATCTAATACAAAGAGCTTTCCAGTTATGTGAAAGTGTACTTCATTTATAACAGATTTCCCTAATGATATCAACAAGGATGCATTTTATCACACACACACACTCACTCTCAGAATTAAAAAGTGAAAATACAAAAAGTAGGCAAGAAACAGTAGGTGAATGAAGAAAGCAGTAATATTTATAATTAAGTTTGAACAACTACTGATGCATAATGAACAAAACTAATTACAACCTGGAAGTAAAATCTCAAATGATTTACACACAGGATGTGGTGGGCAGATGTGTGAGTACAAGGCCAGTGTGAAGGAAGAGGGCAAGGTGGTGATGATGAAAGTGTGCTGAGGTTCTTAGAAGTTTCTCACCTCTGGGAAAAAATGGACTAGAGCTACCAATTAGATCTAGGTGGCAATAAATATATATATATATGTTATATATAAATATACATACAATGAAATAATATTATATATTATTGTGGCATTAGTTTTTTATATTAGAGGGGAGTGTCATTTCTAAATCATAAGAGAAAAGCATGGCACAAAGAAAACTATTAAATCCAATAAAAGGCCAGAAAAAAAAAGACATAAAAATAAACCCTAAAATCAGATAAAGGGAATAAATTCATACATATCCAAAATCACCCAATAAATGTGAATGGGCTAAAATCTCCTTTTAAAAGATGACTCAAATTGGGTCAAACTCAAAATACTGTCAGTTATTAACTCTGGGAAAAAGAATAGGGTTGTGGGAGGGCACTTTTACATTTTACCCTAAATACATCCTTCTTGTTTAGTCTTTCATAATAAAAATGCATTCCTGTGTTATTTGTGCAATCAAAAAAATATTTTATTTAAGGGTCAGAAGCATTAGACTCAACCCCAGATTTTCTGGCTCTGAAATAATTTGACTACATACATTGCATTTCCCCTTGAGCAAGTCGTATCCCTTCTTTGGACCTTAATATCTGTATCTTAAAAAATGAATATGGTGGTCCACACTTGTGACATGTACATTTTGTCCCAAAGAAGTATTTTAGAAACCACCGTGGGAAATTCAGGGAAAGGCTATGTGAGCGAGACTCTAAGACTACCTCCTTATTTCAAGCTGTGAAGTTCTTCTTTTATCTGCTTTACATATTGATGTTCCATTTAAGATTATCTATAGAAAAAAGCACTTTTTAAAGTTTATTTATTTATTTTGAGAGAGACAGAGACAATGCAATCAGGGAAGGGGCAGAGAGAGAATCCCAAGCAGTCTCCACACTGTTAGCACAGAGCCAGAGGCGGGGCTCAAACTCATGAAACCGTGACCTCATGACCTGAACTGAAACTGAGAGTCCAGCACTGAACTGACTGAGCCACCCAGGTGCCCTGAAAAGTATTATTATTCTAGGGGAAAAAAAAACCCCGCAAATGTTTGCAAGCTGGTATCTTAGGAGACTTCTGAAGTCCCTCTGACTTTAACATCCTAGGGTACTTGCCCTTTCCCCATTTATGTGATGAATATTTTTGCATGGAAATGTAGATTGAGGACATCTTATGTGAGGTTATGCTGTGCCCTTATTTACAAAATCACCTCAATCTTCTTTACCATGAAATAGTCAGTCACTCAACCAATTGCTTTTGGGGCATATAACCGAAGGGCTAGAAGGGCTGATGTGAAAGGCTGGATTTCATATGCCTTCTGTTTGGGTGCTACCTCACCGAACCTCAACATCCAGGTCAAGACCAGGGGAAAGTGCCTTTGCCTGAGAAATGGAGGACCTGAATTCAGTCCAGAAGCTGCTAACCTACCTGGAACCTGAGCACGTTAGGAGCCCCAATTTCCTCAGTGACAACATGAAGAATTTGTCTATTAAATCTCTGATCTTCTTGACACCTACCAAATTCTATAATTCATATGTGTCCGTGAGGCTTGATCAAAGCCAAAAATATGTACGTATTAGGCAAAGAGGAACTAGGCCTCCAAAGAAAATGTGGTTTTTAGAGGCTTATCAAGATCTGTTGTAAATACGACATGCTGCCATGTTAAATTCTTAAGTAGAAAAAGATGACGAAACATAGTAATTCAAAACTTTTGAGAGAAAACTTTTGTTCATAGGATGGTGGGCCAGGGAATGTCAGGACCCTGAGGAGTAGCTGACCTTTTTTCCCCCCAAGCTTCTTTACAGAGATTATCTAAGTATCATTTTATACACCCATCACTCTTATTTTTAGCTGTGAGTTCTCTTCACGAGTGTCGTGACCTGTGTCTCGGAGTTCCAGAGGGCTCCCAGATTTGGTTTATGATTCATTTGCAGGTACCTTGCATTGATTTCCAGGAAGGACAGGGGAGTAGGAGCTTGGAAAAATGATTTTAGATGTAAAATCCTTCTTTGCTGCTGTTGCTGTTCCAACCGCTCGATCAGAACCTTACACTCCACAGATTGATCCCTTAGCTCCACAGGCAATTGGCAATTAAAACAGAACCCGCGCAATATTGTTCTTGAGGGCCTCACAGCTGGCGTGGGGGGGACAAAACTTGGGACTTTGGTCACAGGCTATTTTCAGCCTCTGATAGCAGTTGTGTTACTCATGTCTCATTCACCCTCTCCCCTCGGCCTCCCCCCCCCGCCTTCCCTCTGCGGGCCAATGCTAGGGACGGCCTCCATGTATTTAAAGAGGACAAGAGGCCCCTTCCCCAGTTGAGCTGACAGAGACCACAGAGGCAGGTACGTGAAGCAAAGCAGACATTTGGGCTGGGGGCGGGCTGGCTTGGTGGCTGGTCGGGACTATGAAGGGTCCCATAGAGCAAGAGTGTGTTTCACGTCCCAGTTACCGTATCCATTCTGCTCTTGTGTGAGGAGGCTCAAGCTATGCTCAATTCTGCCGTGGACCTAGCAGTGCTTTAAAAAGATTCCTAACTGTGGGATTAGTATTTGGGGGGTTCAAGGGAACCTCACAGAGAAATGAGTAAGGGATTGTATTCGGTCTAAAACTATTTCCGTGGTGGAATGTTTCCCATCGTCTTCATCAAAAGACGTGAGCCCAGTCCGAGAACTACCACATAATGACTGGATGTGTGACTTTGGAAAGCTTCCTGACCTCAGGGCGCTGGTCTCCTCTGTGAGGCTCAGAATGGATGTGGTGATATTTTTCTATTGTAAACTACTGCACAGTTACAAAGTGGTTGTTAGAGACACAAGACTTTGCAGAAGCCAGCTTTCTAATGCTCAGAATACAAGAAACTGTGATCCTCGGAAGGTGTGGGCGAATGACTGAGATTTCTACACTTCGCCATACCCTGCCCCACACACGGGAAATTCTCAGCGAAGTTTGCTGGTTTAAAATGGATACTATGTCCCTAGGAGGTTCAGCAACAGGTATGCTTCTAATAATTTAAAATTAATCAAAACATGACCCAAAAAAGACACTGCTACACTGAAAAACCCATCAAAAGCTGTATTTAATAGGAGGATGTTTGCCGTGGAGGGTGAGGGGTGATTCCCAGTGTCTCCTCCAGGTTTCAGTTAAGGATTTGAATGACAGGCATGAGTGTGACAGAGAATGGGAAGTGGTTTTAAGCAAAGGTCTGAGTGGAGATGCTGTCCAAGGATCAAAGCTGCCACCTCTAATTTCTGTTCCCATCCCTGAGCTGGGGCAATGACATCTCCAAGAAGGAGGAGATGGGTGACAGGTCTGAGGAACTTTGTCTTTCTGCAGGTATAATTCAAAGCAATTGAATGGGCTTGTATTGACCATCTTGTGTGTGGAGCGGAGGCTTGGGGGAAGAGACAGCACTAATGCAAGGAAGGATAGGGAAATAGGGAGAGCCTGTGTCCTCAGTTTACTTTTGGGACCGAAATCTCAATGCTGGGTACATCCAACTCATCACAAAGTGTGTAAGATGGCTTTATGGCCCGGAAAGTGAAAGGGAGTCTTCCGACTTGGCTTGGGTTCCTTTCTGAACAAGTCAGCCATTAAAATGAGCCTGGCTGTTGGCAGAGAGTACAGTTTAGCCCCAGGGTTTGATGCTCTCTCTGGCCAGGCAGACAGGTGTCCCACAGATCAGGCAGACGAGCCATCCATTAGAGGTACGGGAGGGAGGCCAGGCGGCAGGGGAAGGAGACAGACAGACAGAGAAACAGAAACAGACATAGAGAGAAAGAGAAGGAAAGAGTGAGCAGGGTCACTCAGCAGGCAAATAGCCACCATCCTCTTGAAGGAGGGAGAGACAGAATCTTGGGAGAACGCAAACTCAGAAATCCTGGGAATCAGAACAAGGAAACAGAAGAAAATGGCATCTGTCGCTGAGACAGTTCAAAAGCCAGCTCTGGACATCCCTTAACTTCTCTGAGTTTCCATTTTCTGAGCAATAACATTAAGCTAAGGCCACCTATCCCAAAGGCATTTGTTAGAATCAAACGAGGTAAAGTATAGGAAGTACTTAGTAAAGCTGAGTAAGACTGTACAAATACGCGGGGGCTTTGAGAAAAAGGCCCAGGGCCAAACCCGGCAGGCTGCAGGAGGATTTCCTGCTAAGTACAAGTGTGATGATAAAAGTCCAGAGGTCAGAGTGGATAACAAGGGGCCCGGGAGTTAGAAGATGATTAATTTGCTTTACAAGAGGAAGGACACAGACAGGAATCTAATATGCAGGAAAGACAACTCCCGAGGAAGGCAGGCTTCCAATTATAAGCATGCAGCTCAGATGTCTGGGAATAGCGTGCCAGGGCTGGGCTTCACGGCCAAAGAGAAACGTGATGGCTTCAAATGTGAAAAGCTGCAGTTACTCATCCCAGTGAAGAAAAGCAGGAGGGGACACAATGATGGTTGTGAGGGCCGTGGGGTATGGAAACCGTTTCTGAGCCTCGGTATGGACCTCATCGTGGGAGAGGATCGAGCGTGAGTGTGTGGTGAGTGCACCACACCCGGTGCAGGCGTGGAACAATATTCGCTTATTGGACTGCCACAAAAAGTCCTATGAGAAGTCATTCTTCAGAGGAAGAAATGAAAGAAAGTTCGAAGAAGCAAAGTCATGTGGCTCAGGGTCACGTGGCTAGAAAGTGGCCTGGATATAAACCAGGGTGCAATGTGGTCTTTACAAACACGTTATAAGAGCCAA
The DNA here is from genome assembly GCF_008692635.1 of Crocuta crocuta. Lineage (NCBI taxonomy): Eukaryota > Metazoa > Chordata > Mammalia > Carnivora > Hyaenidae > Crocuta > Crocuta crocuta. The sequence continues at coordinate 1,654,516 of NW_027529526.1, forward strand.
TATGGAAAAAAGTCAGTTTCTGAAAGTAAAATTTGGCCACACTTCAGAGAGAATTTCAGAAAAGGTATAACGTAACCCATGTTACAGCCGCAGTTTAATGGGCAGCTGTGTCTACCCTAAGTTTTAAAGGGATGAGAGCCAACGCTCGGGGTTATTTCTGTGCTGGGAATAAGCTTCCCAGGCTTTGCGAAAGGGCGTCTGGATAGGGGACTTCATTCCTCTGTTCAGAAGCTTAGAAGGAAGCTACTGACCTTGAGTATCCTGCACGGGGAAGCTGAAGGGCACAGTCTCCCTGGGCCCCAGGGACTCCGCTTGGGCTTGCCACTTCCCTTCCGGGTCCACATCACCAGTGAGGTCAGCTGGTGTTAAGCACCAGGGCTGCCAAAGTGAGGAAGCAGCTGTCCTGGGCCACAGGCTTAGGACTTTGCCTGACACGCCATGTCTGACACCAGGCACCCTGGGGGCCGAGGGAGCTGTCTCCCTGGCCTGGCTGCATCTGCTCCTGGGTGCAGCACAGTCCGAAGGCGGAGAAAAAGAGTTGGTTCACAGTCTGAGCCAAAGGGGCCACGGAGAAGAAGCAAGGAAAGATTTGCTTGTTTCAAGAAAATGGATTTAAAAGCTGACGGTAAAATAATAACAAGAGTAATAAGGAAAGCAACTCAAAGCATTAGACACCTGCCATGTATTACGCATTTGTATATATAGTACCTTAGCTATTATGGGGATCTTACCTAACCTGGAAACAACCTTTGGAGACAGACCGCATCTATCTTTACAAGCACTATGACACTGGGCTCGAGATTTTGAGCATTTTGCCCAAGGTCCAACAGAGAGCGTGTTTTGAACCCTGGCTGGCTCTTTCCAAAGCCTGCGCTGTTCCACCTTGCTACCCCACCTCTTTTCCCTGGACGAGAAGAGTAGAGAAGAGGCCGTGTTTGAGAGCAGATGTCCCCGGGCAACATTTCTGCAAGGTGAGGCCCCAGTCACCGTTCAGATCCCTGTATCTGTCTCAGGGCTCGAGGGGCCTCGAAGAGGCCTCACAACATCGCAGTCATGTGCACAACCGTCCCCCGCTGGGCTACCGTCAATAGTGAGAGGGGACTCTCCAGCCCCAGGGGAGCTCCTTCTGTGTCTGAATGGCAACGATTCTTAAAGAGGCTTTCATTTTACTGAATTAAACTCAGGCTCCCTGCTCTTTCCACCCACGAGTACTCTCTGTCCCATGGGGGGACAATGGGGTCAATCCGATCCCAGTTCCCGGCAACTGGGAAGTTTGGTTAATGGAAATGCTGACCCTTGTCCCCTCTCCAGCATGCTGGAAGCAGAGACATGGGATATAGAACCGGCTTCACCTGGGTTTGAATCGCAGCTCTACCACTTACTAGCTGTGTGATCCCAGACAAGTCATGCGAGCTCTCCGAGTCTCAGTTTCCTCATCTGCTAAATGGACATGAAAACATTTGCTCTGTGGGGCGGCTGTTTTAAAGATAGTACAAGTAAAGCAACTGACATAGGGTAAACAATAAAGAGTAGCTAATGTTAATACAAGACCACAGCTTTGGAGTCAGGGCCCTAAATTCCAATGTAGCCATGTGACCTTGGGCCATGTAATTTCCCTAAGACTCCATTTCCCCCAAAGTTACAAAAGGTAGCTTTTGTAATAATGCGTACATTGAAGGGTGGCTACGGTCATGGAATGACACATACCACAGAGCCTGGCCAAAGGGACTCCACACGCTTTAGCTTCCATAATAACATTATTATCTTGGTAATGATTATCCCTTACATTCCAGACACATGCTCCTATGACACAAAGTCGGAGCCTCCACCAGTGTAGACATTTAACTCACCACGGAGAATCAGGAGTCTAATAGGATGACCGCATGAACCAACACTGAGCTGAAAATGGCATCGCCACTCACAGTCTCTGCTCAAAGTCGTGGCCTAAGATTCCCTCCCACGTTCTCTAACGGGCCCCTTCAAAGAAGAAACTGAGTCACTAAGCGTACATTTTAGTGCACCTCTGCCCATTTTTGCCCTAAGGTGTCACCTTTTAGCTCCATAGTGGATAAGCTTGATAAGCAGCACACAAACAGTGTCAGAGTAGGAAGGAGGCACCCAATACACAGCATCGTTATTCTTCTAAAGGTTCGGATTGATATGTGACAATTTAGAGTTATTGCAGATCTAATTAGCTCACACATTTTATAATACTCTACAGTTTACAAAGTGGTTTGATGTACCTGAACTGCCACAATCCTCGCAGCAATAGTGGAACAGATGGGACATTATGCCCATTTCAGAGAGAGGATACTGAAGTTCAGAGAGCCTCGCCAGTTTTCCAAGGTCACACAGCTCTGAAGAGGCAAGATGGAACTAGAATTCTGGCTTCTTGCATCTGGTCCAACGCCTTGCCCAGTACCCACTACAGCACATCCCTGATATTGTTTCCACAGTATTATTCGTGAAGAAATTGGCAGAGTTAGTCTCTCACTGGGACCTGGGTGTCCAGAAGTCTGGAGTCCACCCTCCCCCTAACTGATGTAGCAAAGCTTGTATTCTATCTCATCTTCAGAAACCCCAAACTGTCCCCTATTTCAATCCCAACCCTCCACTTCATCAGTGGCAGCACAGCCATCTCCACAACTGGCCCAGGGAGTAATGCCAGGTGATGTGATGGAGACTGTGACCCAGGTGGCAAATGGGGCTGAGTGACGGGCAAGCCTATATTTGGCATCCCTACCTTCAATGACCCATGTCTGTGCCAGGCAACGCTGATAAACAAATGGCCCATCCCTTGGTATCTTGCCAGCATAAACTCACATTCTGGGCTTGGCTACAGTGTTGAGACACAGGAATTCCAAAGCCATGTGGGAGGCTGAAAAGGTTATGTGCGTGAGCCAGGACTTAGATGGGCTTTCAAATCAGTGACTTAATTAGCAGACTGGTGGCTACTTGAGGAACCTGAAATAAAGGGAGTAACAATGACTTGCCTTGGAATAGCTCCTTGATACTGCTTTAAATTCCATCATATTTCACCCAAGTTCAAGGTTACAAGGTCAAGGTCAGAACCTGCACCTTGCAATTCAGGATACTTTACAACATGCTCTGCTTTTTTGGCCTTGGAGCATTGGAAGACGAAATCAGAGACGTCTTGTGTGTGTAGCTTTTGTAACTACATTTCCAACTTTAAAAATGGAACCCGACACCTGTTTAATAAGATGCTTACGGATTTCTATTCTGGGATTCAAGTCCTAATAGATGTATGTCAGATATTTATGATCACTTAAGAAATAACCTATGCTGGGATCCATTACCCTGTGAGGAAGGTATTATCTGTAATCTTATCCTCACTTTGAAAAGTGTCATGTGTAGGCAATTGCTGAGTGCACAAGCACGCATCTTCCCAGGGGGCGTCTCTGTCTACCATTAACTTGCAAGACGTGCCAATGAGATCTTCACCAAAGATCTGAAATAAGAAATGTGACCTAGGGTTGTTTCCATTGAAAATTTCCATCTCATTAATTTCACAAGTGTCACTGCCTTGTTCCTGGTTATATATGACACTTCCTTTCTACTTTATATTATGTTACAACCCAGGATCAAAATGAACATTATCAAAATTATGTGACTCTACTCTTTTCCAGAGAATGTATCATCTTTAATCAGAGAAGGATGAATCTTAGAAAAAGAAACTGGCTATGAAAATACTCCCAAATTTACCTTGTTTGTAAATGAGGAGGTTGGTCAATCTTAAAAATCTAACCCAACTCTAGAGACTTAAAAATTTTTTTTAAAGTCAAAAGTAAACAATTTTGGGTTCTTTTAAGGAATCTTCACATATGCATTTCTGTATGTTCTTTTCTCTGCGTGAAACGCCCTTCTCCCTTTTCTCTCTCTGGTGAACTCTCATTCACCCTGCAAAACCCCATTGGGATGTGACATCTGTGATTCTCCAGCAACTCACTGATTTCATCCCTAGTCTAAATGTGGGCACCCACACTCTCCTTTGAGTTTGCATGGTACTCTCCTAAGACTCTTCTCTGGTATAAAGTATTCTGGTTCCTGACTCTCCTCCTCACTAGAATGTGGACTTCTCATTATAAGCAACACAAATTACTCGTCTTTATAAAGTTTTTCTCCCCTTGATCCCTTACCAAGCATCTAATACAGTGCTCGACACATGATAGGTAGGTAGTAAATGCATGGTGAGGGAATGAATGAGTGAATGAATGCAGACTTGATTCCAAGCCTTTCATTTCAAAATCCATTATTCTTTCCTCTATACTAAACAACCTGAAATATAGAAACAGAAGCACTAAATGTTTCCTTAAAATTTTTTTTTATATTTAAAGAGAGCACAACCTGGGGAGAGGGTAAGAGAGAGAGAATCTTAAGCAGTCTCTCTGCTTAGCACTGAGCCCAAAACAGGGCTCAGTCCCATGCCTCTCGGATCATGATCTGAGTTGAAATCAAGAGTCGGACACTCAAATGACTGAGCCATCTAGATGCCCCTATGTTTCCTTTAAAAAATAAGGTTTTAAGTTCATTTTCTAAATTTACTGAATAAAAAGAACAGCCTGCTTCTATGAGTGGAAGGATAGGGTGCTCCTGGCTAACCTCATGCTATTTTTTTTAAGTGGGAAAGCTCTTTACAGGGACAATTAGGTAAAGATGTTTCTTTTGGTCGTGGTATCAGGTTCAGTGATCTGTTTGCTATTTACCTTCTGTTTCTTAGCAAAACCAGTCTTTGTTGTGAGGCTGGAAGGCACAGTCCAGACCAGTTGACTCGGGAGAGCTTAATGTTAATCGCCAACTATTATAAGAAAATGACTGGCTTCCCAGAAGGGAAAGAGAAGGTCAGAAGTAGCCACTCGGAATGGCCTGATAGTGCTTGGTGTCAATGACAAGATGACATACCAGTCTTCTTAGAAACCAAAGGATCTCAGAGAAAATTCAGTCCCCCGGAGCTGGCAGGATCTCAGAAATTTCACTATTGATGGCTGACTTGAGTTCTCCTCTGGGGAAACTGAAAACTGGATGCATACTTACACACAGGCACAGAAAGAAAGGGAAAGACGTTTTTTGATGCCCCTCCTTGTCCGGTATCTCTTACACAAATGCCACAGGGAGGAGGCAACGATGGCCTGGGGCTGTGACTATCAGCCACTCTTTGCAGCAGAACATCCTGGAAGGGTGTGGGAGGGCACATAGCGTCGTCGACTGGCTCCCGTGATCACACCTGGCACGGTGAGCTCTGCCAACTACCTTCCTGCACATCGTGTTATTTGGGTCTCCGAACAACACTGTGAGGCGGCAAGGGAAAGAGTGACCCTCTCCAGAGTCTAGGTGGGAAGACAAATCTAAGAGAAGCCTTGTAGTCCGTCTCACTGCACGTGGCAAGGTGTGGTAGCCCTGAAAGCAGAAGGCAGGTTTCCAGACCGCTGAGCTAGTGCATAGTGCAGGGCCACTAGAGCTTGTTGCTTGGGTCTAAGGGATAGGAGGAATAAATCTGAATAGGAGCTTTTATATATCATAGATTTTTATCAGCAAGATTAGCTACGGCTTGGGGTCGCCTGGGTGGCTCAGTCGGTTAAGCGTCCGACTTCGGCTCAGGTCATGCTCTCACAGTTCATGGGTTCGAGCCCCACACTGGGCTCTGTGCTGACAGCTCAGAGCCTAGAGCCTGCTTTGGATTCTCTGTCTCCCTCTTTCTCTGGCCCTCCCTTGCTCATGCTCTGTCTCTGTCTCTGTCTCTCTCTCAAAAATAAACATTAAAAAAATTTTTTAGTGTAAAAAAAAAAAAAGATTAGCTAAGGCTTTTGCTACCCAAGGCATGGTCTCCATCAGTAGCATCAGCACTGCCTGGAGACTGTTAGAAACACAGAATTTCCTGCCTCTCCCACATCTACCAAACCAGCATCTGAATAGTAGCAAGATCTGACATGACTGGAGAAGCACTGAGCTGGACAAGAAGGTAACACCATTTTCACAGATTAGTCCCACTACTGATGGAATAATGTTTAAAACCTTTGATTAAAAAAATACTTAATATTTGTATATATACAAATTTTGTGTAATTTTATATACATAAAATCAGCTCATCTATTCTTTCCAAGAACCCTAGGGGCAGGTGCTACTAAAATTTAACAGACGAGGAAACTGAGTCCTAACATAGTAAAGTAAAGGGCCATCTGAGTGTCTGAGCTTATTCAATGATGTGGACACAAGTAACTACTTGCTGAATGAATGCGTGGATGAATGAATGAATGAATGAGTGAGTGAATGAATGAATGAACGAATGAATGAACGAACGAACCACCAAACACACTAGAGCTAGGTTCTGGTCTTGAGAACACAGTACTGCTAGGCGTTGGTTCACTCCTGAGTGTGCCTACATATAGGGTGTTTGCTTTATATCCTGTTAGACTTGACCTTGGTCAGAAAATCTTCAAGATGCCAAACTGGGGTGGAGGAGCGAAATGTGGCGCTTGCGAAAAGACGGTCTACCACGCGGAAGAAATCCAGTGCAATGGAAGGAGTTTCCACAAGACCTGCTTCCACTGCAGTGAGTTGGGTGAACACCACAAGGGCCCCTCGGCATCCAGAGGGCATTTATTTCAAAGTTCACATTTAGCCACAAATACTGTATGTAGGTGGTCCTCAGGGTCTGGTCCCGGGACCAGCAGCACAGCATCACCTGAGAACTTATTAGAAATATCACCTTGGGGCCCCACCTAAAGGGATGGTGTTCTCCTGAGCACCCTCTCACCAATAACTTGCCCAGCTCAGAGAACTTGCCCAGCTCTCGCCAAAGTCAGAACAAGCTGGTCTGCTGCTGCCATCATGGTGAAAAACTTGACCCAGTGGCAACATTTACAGAGTGTGACTTGGCAAAGAAAGGCAGCTATCGCTTATCTGAAGCCAGCGTGGGTTTGGTTCTGTGTTGCTCCACTGGTCAGTGTCCCTGAAGCCAGCTGCCACTGGTCTTTCCTAAGAACCTGTGTCAGGTGAGGGGCACCATCTGCCAATTCTGTAATAGTCCAAACGGGAGGAGTTTGGGGCGTGGACACCAGTGGCATGACAAAGGGAACCTCTACCATCACCTGCTGGACACAGATGCACAGTGTCACAGCTGGGGGGGGTACAAACCCTGGGGTCCACGGGAGTCTGGCTTTGCCTGACCTGTGACTTTGGACAGATCATTTCTCATCTCTAAGCCTGGGTCACAAGAACATGCAGCAGAACTAGAAGCAGAACCTATACCTTCAGACCTCCAGTCCAGTCCCCTCAACATGACTTCATTCTAGAGTTTCCAACCATTAGTCCAGTTCTAGGAGAACAGTCTTTGACCACTTACCTTCCTTGCCTCCCTCCAGTAGGTCTGGCTTAAGGGCTAGTTTTGCTAGACGTTTGGCACACTCCCTCCCCACATGTTCCCCCCACACCATCCCCATGATTTAGCCCAGTGGCCACAAGGTGTCACACTGCCCCAAACTGTTTCAAATGGAACTTCAAGGATTGGGCTCCATCTGTTAAAGCGTGGAGATACTTCGTCCTTAAGCTGCCAAAAATAGTCAGGTTTTATCTGCTTCCAGAGTTTCCATTATCTCTTACCTTCCATGGCAAACAGAATTGTCATCGAAGAGTAGGGGTCAGCACGGCTCTGAGGGACTGGGTTGGTGGATTTACTAATAAGCTTTGAGCTCTAGTGATGGGTAATTATTTTTAAGTCATCACACACGTCCCTCAGATTCATCATCATTATTACAATCATCTAGAAGTCATTGCTCAAGAGTTCCTTCCATAACCTTCTAGATTTTGCTCAAAAACAGCTAGAGCTTTTAACAAGAGCAGGCATTGGGAATAACGGAAAGATACTAGAATTAGACTAAAAATGACTAGGATTGCGGTCTGGGCTCTGCTGGGGACTAACTGCATGACCTTGGCCAAGTGATTTCACCTCTGTGAGCCTTAATTCCCCCATCCATAAAATGGAGATGATAGTACCCACCATAACATGTTGTCCCAAGATGGAAACTGGGGTTCTTGATGAGGCCTCTATTCTCCCAACTTCAGTATCTGAAGGAGAACAAGACATGGTAGGAAAGCTTTCCATGGTCAGGGGTGTCTTGTCCTCGGGTAGCAGGTGGATGCCCTACTCAATGGAGCCACGGTAGAAGGGATTTGAGCATTTGCTGGTGTGTCCCTTTTAACCATTTGATATTTTCCTTAGAACTCATGGGCGGGCTGAGGATCTGAGCAGTACATGTTTCAGTAGGAGTGGACAGAAGGGTCCTGCAGAGGAGCACGCTTTTCTAGATTACCATCCCGGGACTTGCCTGTCTACAGGCCAACCTGTAGTTGTCGTAAACAGGCTTCAGAAAGGCAGAGGCTACCTTAGCTTGTCCCCTGGCCAGTGTTCTCCAAACTCCTAGACAAATCTTAATCCTCCTTACCAAGGCTGTCCAAAAGAAATATAATGCAAGCCACATATACAAATTTAACTTTTCTAGTAGGCATGTTTTTAGAAAGGTGTAAAGAAGTGAAATTAATTTCTTTTTTTTTAAATATTTTATTTCTAGGAGAGAGAGGGAGAGGGAGACAGAGTGAGCAGGGGAGGGTCAGAGAGAGGGAGACACAGACTCTGAAATAGGCTCCAGGCTCCGAGCTGGCAGTCAGCACAGAGCCCGACGCGGGGCTCGCACCCACAAACCGCGAGATCATGACCTAAGCGAAAGTCGGACCCTTAACCGACTAAGCCACCCAGGCGCCCCGAAGTGAAATTAATTTCAAAACATTTCATTTAAGTGAATATGCCCAAACATCGTGTTTCTACACGTAATCAATATACAAATTATTAATGGGATATTTTACATTCTTTTTTGTTTGTACTAAGTGTTTGAAATCTTTTTTGTTTGTATTAAGTGTTCTGAATTTTGCACTCAGAACACGTCACATACACGGTGGTCAGGGGCTGCAGCAGTGGCCACCACAGCTCCACTCTGCCTGTGTGTGAGAGCTGGCCAGGGGCCAGGGAGCGACTATAGAGAGGCCCCGGGCATGATGGGGCGTACCCAGTCCTGGAGTGCTGGGGATGAGAACTGGGGCAGGGGGCAGTGGACCTGAGGCCATCTGCAACTTACTGCCATATAATCATGGACAAGTCACTGACTATCATTCACTCATGCATGGAGGCCTTCATTCACTTACTCATCCATTCATTCATTCATTCATTCAACCAATGCTTACAGAGGACTAACTCCAGGCTAGGCCCCATACTATGTTCTGAGGATAGTAAAATAAGTGTTGCCCTCAAGGAAGTCAGAGTCTAGAGCATCAATGTTTTAGAGACGTTTTTCTGGAGACTGGAAGCTGATAGCAACAAGAAGGTTGGAGAAAGGTGTATGTTATATGCCCAAATAGAAGGCATTTTTCTCCAAAATTGATTTCTCATAAAAAGAGTTTGCCTTGTGTTTAAAGCCTTATAAAGTATCTTATGCTATAGGACAGTCTCTCAGCTTTTCTTGCTTTTTACAGAGAATTTTTAACACACACGATGTTGACTTGTTTAATGTATTTACTTACGTTTGTTTCGCGTCCACACAACCACCAACCCCTCATCTACAACCTTGTCTTCCCCCACTCTCTTATTCAATTCTATGATGTTTTTACATAAAATACTATTTGAGGAAAGCATATTACCCTGAAACAACCTCATTCAACGGTTGACTGCTTATAAAGGTCACTTGGCCAAAAACAAAAAAACAAAGGAGGCAAATAAACTGAATGCACGAGTCTTACCTGTCTTGGGGCGATGGCCTCACTATTACAAGCGGTGAATAAATACCACCATAAACAACCTTTAAGGATCAACCTTTACAGCGCAGTAACAGCGAGTTGTTAAGTTGTGGAAATCCTACATATTTTTTTAAAGCTGCCCAGTTATTCTGCTAATAGGAATTTCTAGCTGAACTACAATTTCCAGGTGACAGCCTGGGCTCAGGTACAACCAGGGCTGACTCTCAAAGACCACACAGGAATGGTAAGCTTGGAGAGCTGAGTCACTGCCTCAGAAAGACACCGGTGATAAGGAAATGCTGATGGCGAGGATGCAGAGGAAGAATCTGGATACTGTTTTTTCCTGAATTTGTGTGAGATTAGAAAAAAGTAACCTCTCTGAATGCATATATTATTGATCTCTATTATTAAATTAAATATTATAAGTAGGTAGTTAACACTATCATTTGCATCCTTAAAAGTTTATTTTTTTGCAATTTGGCAAAAAAAACCCCACTTTTTAAATGTATCTTCTTTTTGGAAAAATGGGAGCTTGCCTTATATACTTCATATCATGGGGGACACTTTATATTAGGTAATATATAGTGACTGGGGACTTCAGCCAGTAGAAGCCTCAGGGTCTATGAGACAGGTCTACCTCTTCACCACCCCAAACCCCCCCCCCCTCATCCCGCTTCCGGACCTGGATCAAAAGTAGCCTCAGTGGTAATTGTCCCCTTGAATATCACAGTGCTCCTCAAAGGCCACGGTAAGTACAGAAACTGCTCATTCCCGATTCTGATATTATTAAGAAAAAAATAAGTTCATCCCCTGTCTCGGTGCCTTATCCCCTCCTCACCCCCACAAGCACACACACACACACACTTCCCTGATGTCACGTGAGGTTACCCACTCAGGAATTTAGGCTGCTCGGATTCAGGGACAATATTCTTAACTAGCCCAAGACCACACGCCTGGTTCCGATACTGGCCTCCCCTTCTTTCTAGCTGGTTCCACTGGACACATTATGTCGCTTCTCTGTTCCCCAGTTTCCTCATCTGTGAAATCAGGGCTGCTTTGGAATCCATGGTTCAAGGTGCTCTGGTGAGGAATCGAAGTTGTGCTCTTGGCCAGAGGGCCCCTCTTGCTGGGTCCCTTGGCCCTGAGCATGGAGGGAAAGGGGAAAGAGCCTCGGCCCCAGCCCCCTGACTGTCCCTTCCTCGGCAGTGGCCTGCAGGAAGGCTCTCGACAGCACCACGGTCGCAGCTCATGAGTCGGAGATCTACTGTAAGGTCTGCTACGGGCGCAGGTATGGCCCCAAGGGGATCGGGTACGGACAAGGCGCCGGCTGCCTCAGCACGGACACAGGCGAACACCTGGGCCTCCAGTTCCAACAGTGAGTGACACCGCTTCTCCCAGCCCAGTAGAGCCCCAGCTATCAGGACAGTTCATTTCGTTCCCATAGCAACGTTTTCTGGAAGTGGGAGAATGGACTCCATTGTTGACTGGCTAACAATCAGAATACTCGGTCTGACCAAGTTTTAACAATGTGTCATCTCTCCGAAGACTCTCTTCAAATTATCTTCCTTTCTAAAGGGCAATACTTTTACACCATGGCTCTTGGTTTGCATGTTAAGAGAAATCCTGGAAAGTACAGATGTTCCATTGTTTGACCTTTGCTAAACTGCATGGAGTCTCTTCTCTTCCCCTTCGGGCATTTCTGTGTAAATCACATAAATATGGCAGGAAAGCAATGGCCATTCTCTGCGTGCTCATCACTAAAAGATTTCTTCCCTTAGGGTTGTAAGATGACTAATATCCACATCACAGGGAGGGGGTCTGCAGGGAGGGCAGTGTGCCTCAGGAGTAAGCAATCAATTATGACTGTTCTGTGGGTCTCCCTTGTTGACAATCCAGCGCTGAGGATCCCCCCCAATATTATCAAAGGAAACTGCGATATCACACTGTCCAACCTCCATCTACCAGGCTGTTCTAACGTCTCGATGATCACGCTGAGTTCCAGCCTGGAACTGAGTACAGACTGACAGCCACTGGCACGCAGCTGCTGTCTGGCCAGCTGGTACCCGGACTCAGCTCTGCAGTGGGACTAGACAGAAAGGCCTACCCCCACTGAGGCAGTGGCCCATGGAGGGCCTCCCCCAGAGAGCAGCCGTTAGACCATCTGAAGAGTCATCTGGCCCCTTCAGTAGCCCATGGTAGAGCCTGGGAAAATGCAGGCATGTAGGAGTTGTTGTTTACATTTTTCTCATTACTTAATCCCAACTGGACACCACTTAATGAAGAAAGATGACACCAACCCCATTCTCTGCCGCACATTGTCCGAAGCTCACTCTTCTCCGCTAGGGCTTTTCTGTAACACTGCACAAAGAGAAACAAGAGTCTGCAGACCTGGGTTTCGTCCCAGCTCCGATAACGAGCTGCCTAACCTTGGGCAGTTACCCCTCATACCTTCACCCTCTTCCAACTAGACCTGCCTACCCTAGAAGGTATGGCGAGATGCAAGTGATAAATGCACAAGTAAACGCCAAAAGACACAGAAGCAAGGGGGTGGGTTACTGTGCTTCCATCTTGGACGTTGCTCACATGGAGACAGGTGACCTTTGGATGCAGGATGGCAACCTGAACCGTGACAGGGAATGCATCAGTTTAATGGACCATGGTTTGTTTGCCATCAACTGTCAAGACCCCATCTTGCTCTATAATGTTTCCACAACTCACTCCATAAAGCAGACCAGTGGGCTTCAAGATGGTACAGAAAAATGTAAACACTAGCAGCAATTATAACATGACAATAGAAGCAAACACACAGGGAATGCTAGCCAAGTGTTTTATAACAGAAAGGACAGATGTAAGCCAATTAGAGCTAGGCTTGTTACTCCTTGCTAAATGCCAGGAGACACTCCGACTTCTAAGTGCTTTGCTCAGGTCCCCTCGTTAAACCCTCTCAGCAACCCTGAGGAAGGCACCATGATTAGCCCCGTTTTCCAGAGGAGGAGTCTGAGGCACAGACAAGTTAAATAACTTGCTTAAGGTCCCACAGCTAAGTACTCTTTTCCCACAAGGTCTAAAGGTTTCATTCATGTTGTCTATCTCGACCAGGTCCCCAAAGCCGGCACGCTCAGCCACCACCAGCAACCCTTCCAAGTTCACCGCAAAGTTCGGAGAGTCCGAGAAGTGCCCTCGATGCGGAAAGTCAGTCTATGCTGCTGAGAAGGTGATGGGAGGTGGCAAGGTAAGGAGCCAAATGGGGCTTGCTCACGTGCAGCACGTCAGTCAGGAGGGCTAAGAGGGGAAAGCAGGAACTGTGAGCAGGTGAGAGCCAGACCTTCGTTCTCCTCTGCTCCGAGGAGCTGCGTTAGGAGCCACCCATCCTCACCCACTTTCCTGGGCTGTGAGGGTCACTCTGCAGAGCCCCTGAAAACCAGAACTGGTGAAATTCGATACAACAAGCCTAAGCCCACTAGGTGGGAGGCACCCAGCTAGAGCTCTGGAGATACAAAGTTGTACAAGCCCCTTGCCCTTCGGTGTCCACACTCCTTCCAGAGCTATGAGCCCTGCGAGCCCATCACCACCGCATAACTCAATCCGCCGCTGGCATCACCCCTGATGGATAGAACAGACACCTCACAGCAGCAAGAAGCGTCCTTGCTCACAAGCGTCCTGGCAATCGGAGGAGTCATCCAATGTCCAGGACAGTTATGCACACTCCCTCTGCAAGCTCTGGTTTCAGGGGATTCACCAAAGGGTTTGGGCCTGAAGGAGGGGAAAAAAGCGGTTCATACTAAAGCAGTTCAGGGTAGATGGAAAGAAGAGCCATGGAGAGTGTCTGACTTCAAATACGAAGCCAGTCTCCACTCCAAGACTGGCCACTTAAAGACGGAGGACCCCGAGGCCATGCCTGGTGGACATGCAGGTGTGCAGGAGGCCATCTTCCAGTGATCCAGGCCACGCAACTCTCTTCCAGCAGAAATATACAGAGATCAAGTGAATAGAATTACCTGTCTATTTGCCTCATTTCTTCACTTCTTTTCTTCCTTAACTTTCTATTCAATGTAAATGTTACCCACTGCCCCCTCTCTATTCCTTGATCTTCTAGAAGGGAATAGCCCTTTTCTATTTAGTCTGTTCTGAAGGAACACATATGGTAATCATTTTGATAAATATATTTTTAGGGGTTCTGAGAATTGCTGGCCGCTCCCATCTCATTTTCTCCAAATCCCTGGGAAAATTGTTCTGGGGCCTATTACACACGCCAACGGTTTGGACTGTGGCACTCCTCTATATGCTGCTGGCCAGGGGGTTTCACACGGACACAGAATAGGCTGTCCCCGCCCCCCGCTAATGTAACTCTCCTGCTCTCGTGCACCCATCAGCCTTGGCACAAGACCTGCTTTCGCTGCGCCATCTGTGGGAAGAGTCTAGAGTCCACGAATGTCACTGACAAAGATGGGGAACTTTACTGCAAAGGTGAGCGGGGACTCCCTGGAGATGTTTTCCCAGGGAGGGTCCTTGGAGGGTAAGCTGTGTGCAGCCGGGAGGCTTGTGTCTGCCAGGGGGCATGGCTTCTCAGCCTGAGCGGGGTCTGAGCTCTCAGGATGGGGAGCAAAACCACCCACCTAAGGGCAAGATGACTCCTCCCTGCCCCAGCTCTGGCCCCCTCCGTTGGAGCATGTGGGGGGACCGGATCCTTGCAGACGCTCAGTGGTTCGGGGCAGCTGGGTGCCTGGGGGCAGAGAGGATGAGGAGGAAACAGAGCCCTGACTCAGGTCCTAGAAGAGGCCACAGGCCTGGGTAAACAGTATCACAGTCCCTTCTGAAAATCCAAACACCTCTATCTCCCTGGGTGCTGGTTCGGGGTGACTAGGGAAGGATGAACTCTCTTTAGTTTATTAGATTTAAATAATAGATTATTAGTTTAGAGAGTTTGACCTCTCCTTAGTTTATTGAGATCTATTTCCTTCCTTCCTTCCCTCCCTCCTCTCTCTGCTTTCCCTCCTTCCTCCCTCACTCCACGCCCCCTTCTCTCCCTCCTTCCTTCCTGACATTTGTTTCTAATGTTGCATTATCACCCAGTGATCGCAGGGACAGAACTGACAACAAATTTTCCTTCTGGCCCTCACGGCCCTGCCCCCAGATGCCTCCACAATCCCTTTGTCTTGTGGAGACGTAGAAGGGGTTGGCTCTTCTCCGATGCTATGCAAAGGAAGGGATGCATCAGGGCCAAGGCCAACGTGTCCTCCACTCTCCTAGGCCTACTGTTTCTCAGTGGGGTCCTCCCACCCTGTCACGTAATGATGGTGTCTCAAGGTCTCCAAGCGTGTGTGTTGGAATGGGGGGGAGCAATGGGAGAGGGGAAGAGGGAGGACATTACTAACAAGACTGCAGGGTGCCCCAACTTTGCTCCCTCGGTGAGACAGAATGCGAATGAACGCTCTACCCAACGGGGGGTGCCTCCTCCGGCCAGTGGAGGACACACAGGGTCCTCAGCATACCCAGGCCAAAACCCCTAAAATGTTGCTGCAGCCAGCAGAGAGATGAGCACGCAGACAAAGAATTGCATGGCCAAGTGAAAAAAAGCTCTAACAGTAGCACACAAGGAGGGAAGTGACCCGCTTGGGGCGTTAGGGAAGGCTTCTCTGAAGATGAGCCCCCGGAGGGTCTTGAAGGGTGACTGTGGGTTTTTGTGGGGGCACGCCAGGGACCGCGAGTGCTTCCGCATGCCCGCAGTGTCAGGAGGGACGCAGCGGCAGGAGGGGACGAGCCTGGGCAGGCAATCATGGCCCCAGTCGTGTTGACTCACACGAGAAAACGTCTGTGAACACTTCGGCCTAAGTGCCCGGAAGTGTGAACAATGTTGATCGGCGGATCTAAATTAAATATAGTTCAATATACTTAAAAGTTAACTTACGAATACATTTATCACAAGGACGTCACTCATGGGTGAAGAACTGTGTCCAGGCACAGGGAAGTGCAAACATGGTCTAACCAACCCCTTCTCTCTCCCCTCTCCTCCCTCTCGTTCAGTTTGCTACGCCAAAAACTTTGGCCCTACGGGTATTGGGTTTGGAGGCCTAACACATCAGGTGGAGAAGAAAGAGTGAAGAGTGTGACATACTTCCACGGGCCTCAAGCATTTCCATGTAACCCTGCCTGGCGGAAACTCTCCCCCGAACATCCTCTCGTTGAGGTCGGGCAGTATTTCTCCTCAGAAGCGATCGTAGTCTTTACCCAAAGTTAGAAGACACCTTCGGAAGAAAGCATTAAAAGTCTAACCTATAACAAATGCGTTGTTATTTCTCATACCCAGGGTGGGAGAGGCAATAAATAAATATTTTAGCGGTACCTTGTGTGTCTCTGGCTCTTTCCTTTCAAATAGAGGGAGATTTTCAGAAAAGAGAGAGGTGTTTCTAAAAACTCACTGCAAACAACGTAATGAATCTTGATGTCAACTGAGGAAGGCCTGAGGAGGAGGAACACGAGGCAAAGGGAAGCAGGCTTCCAGAACCTGTCCATTGAGCTTCTTGCTCCTTACCAACAGAGAAGGAGACGGGCTTCCAGAGGAAGCAGGCGACAGGAGAGCAAATTCTAGAAGGAAAATCAAAACTAAGAAAACTGCTGAAGAGGCGGTCCTTTTATCCTATTGTCCGCTTGCAATCTCACACCTCTCGTGAAAACCCAGAAATGGCAACAAAATGTGGAGTGGGCTTCCGTGTTATACACAACGGGAGGAGGATTTTCTTTGATTCTGGGACAATTCCCTAGGGTTTGGCAATTTTCTGAAAACCTCTCCTACGTCAAATCGCCGGCCTTGCTGATGAAATGCAGCCAATTAAAAATATCTCTGTGCCTCCTCAGCAAGTTTTCAGCGGCCCGACTGTGCGTATTTTCTCGGGCCTCCGCTTTTAACCACCACCTCATTTCTCCCACCACCGTGCAATTCTGAATGATTTGGAGGAAACGAGCGCAAAACAAAAGCTAGACTAAACCATGGGTTTATCTACACTCCAAGTCCCAGGAAGCCTTCCTTTAAAAGGAGCACTAATTCAGGGTTGCTCACGTACTGCCATAGACAAAGCCCTGCACTGACTTTATTATTTATTTACTAGTTTTTTGATGCTTCAGAAGCAATTACGTCTCATCATTTTCTCTATTTGGTTGGCATGGCTCAGAGAAACAAAGGGTGGGGGGTGGCTGGCAGAGGCTGTGCCCCGTTCCACTTTCAAAGAGATAATGTTTTACATGCCCAGAGACCCTTGCAGGGGTCATTGAGCCGTTGAGTTCCACCAAAAGGACCCGAGGGTGGAAACAGTATACATTTTACGTTCTTGGGGGAAGGTAGCAAAGGGCATTTATTTTTCACTTGTAAGCTTCTGGCCAGAGGTGTATGGAGAGCCCATCAAAGCCAGTCAATCAATAACACCAGGCATAAACTGAATCAACTAAATCAAGTCCCCTTTAACCTGCATGGACTTTAGAAGCAATATAGTACCCGGGCCTCAGCTAGGAAGTCTGTCCACTAGGGACCTCCGGGCTTGCAGAGGGCTGACTCACACGTGAAGTGAGCACCGCGCAGGGCGGCCTGCTCCTCCACCACTCTCCTGGTTACCAGCCCCACCACCCAGCCACCTTGGAGACGGAGCTAAAATCTTGAGTCTTCCTTAGCTTTGCCCTCTCCCGCACCCTCCCTTGCCACACTCCCCAAGCCTCCGTGATTCTGACTTCTCTAAGTCTCTAGAATACACCCCCTCCATTCCTACCCTGTGGTACATGTATCAGTCAGTTAGGGCTTCCATAACAAAGCACCAAGGGCCGGTGGGTCAAACAATGGAAATTACATTTTCACACTTCCAGCGGCTAGAAGTCTGAGATCAAGGGGTCAGCAGAGTTGGTTTCTTTTCTTTTTCTTTTTTTTTTTTTTTAATGTTTTATTTATTTCTGAGAGAGAGAAACTCAGCATGAGCAGGGGAGGGTCAGAGAGAGAGGGAGACACAGAATCAGAAGCAGGCTCCAGGCTCTGAGCTAGCTGTCAGCACAGAGCCTGCTGCGGGGCTCGAACCCATAAACCGTGAGATCATGACCTGAGCCAAAGTTGGACACTTAACCGACTGAGCCACCCAGGCGCCCCAGCAGAGTTGGTTTCTGAGGCCTCTCTCCTTGGCTTGTAGATGGCCGCCTTCTCCCTGTCATCACATGGCCTTCCCTCTGTGCATGTCTGTGTCCTAATTTCCTCTTATAAGGACACCATTCATGTTGGATTAGGAACCCTGAAAGGCCTCATTTAACTAATTACCTTTGTAAAGACCCCATCTCCGAACACAATAACGTTCTGAGGTTCTGGGGGTTGGGACTTCAACATATAAATGTGGGGGCAAGAGGGAGGACACGGTTCAGCCCATAACAGTATGTCACATAAGGACTTTCACAAGTTGGCCTCGGACTTAACCTTCAACTTAGCTTTAGACCCTCTCTTCCAGATGAGCTCCAGCTACACTCAAAGGCTTTCCAAATATGCCAAGTACCCGACCCCATCATGCTTTTGCTAATGCTGCTCGTTTTGCCTAAAACATCCAGAAGAGGGAAGCCCCTCCATTTTCACCACCTAACCCAACTTCTTAGCCTGGCGAACTCCTAGAATCAAGTCACGGGTCAAGTGCCATCTTTTCTGCAGAATCTTTCCCAAATTTCCTGCACAGAATTAATCCACCTCTGTGTTCCCACAGCTGATACATAATTGGCAAAGCACTGCACTCATTACAGTGAAATTTTGAATTCCCATCTGCTTCCTTGTTAGACTGCGACATGCCTGTATTCACAGCGCTCGACAAAGAGTAGGCACGCACGAAACATGTGTTGAGGGAGTGAAGTGGGAGAGTGTAGGCTGGACTAAATGCACATTCTGCTAGAAAATAAAAGGAGTGATTATTATATGTGGAGCGAAGGAGTTTAGGAATGAAAAAACAAAGCAAAACCAAGAAAGGGCCTTATTGTGGTTTAGCGGGCGTTTTGTTTCCCCTCTGCTTCCTGAACACTGTCCTACTACATCTTCCGGCTCCTCGACCACTGATTGGGACACGGGACTGAGTTTGGCCGATGGAGGCCTGGTCCCCAAGACATGCGGGAGAGTCCCCATTCTCTTTCCACACCTGTGGATGCAGAAGGGCCAGGGGACACTGAGGCCCTGGAAACGGTGGAACCACTCGCTGGGAGGGAGCTCGGGTCCCTGCACGGAAGAGTATCTGCAAACAGCTACACGGACTGTCACGAGAGGGGGAAATAGACCTTATGCTGTGTTAAGCCAGTGAGGTTGGGGCGGGGGGTTATTAAGCCCCGTTGACTGTTATTAACCCCCGTGACTACAATACCCCCGGCTGTAATACCAGCTGTGCGGTAGCCAAGATTGCCCACTTCTCACTGTTCAGGGCCCAGCCAGTCTGTTAAGTCACCGGGGGCATCACAGCGGAACCGTCACGTCCCCGTGGCCCCTGCAGACAAGCCCAAACCTGTGCCTTCTCCCCTCTCCTTTCAAAGCCAAACTAAGACTCTGCTCCACGTAGTCCTTACTGCCTGCGCATTTGGCTCTCAGGTGCCCTCCCAGCTGCCCACCCCACGCCGGCCGCCACTGCTCTGCCGAGCCCACCGGAAACTTCCAGACCACAAGCCCCGTCTTTCCTCAGTTGTTCTTCTCAACCTCTCCTCAGCTCCTGACAAGTGGCTCCTCCCTCTTCGAAATGAATTCTTCTTGAATTCTATGCCACTGTGCTCTCGTTGATTATCCCCGACTCCTCCCAGTGGCCTCCTCCTCTTCTCCAGCTCCCCAAATCCATGCTCTGGAAGGCTGTGTTCCTGTCCTTAGCACAGAGCTGATAAATGCAGGAAGCAGCCACGAGTGGGCTGGGGAAAACAAAGAAATGGAGCACCCTAATTTAGAGGCCTCGAGGACAGGTTTCTCTCCCCCACCCCCATACCTTTTGTTTCTTCGCATTGGTTGTCATCTTTGGTCTCTTTTTAGAATTGATCTTACCATTTCAGGAGGGAGTTGGAAAATGGAAAGGGTTCCATTTTCATCTCAGTTTTCTCCCTCTCTCCTGCGACAACCTCATCCATCCGTGCTCATGACTTCCATTCATGCCCTGGTCTCTTTACAGCTGTCTTCTAGACTTTTCCATTGCATACCCTGCAATGCCTCAAGCTCAGTAGGCCCCAACCACCAAACTCATCACCTAGTCTGCCCCACACAGTTTTTCTTACTTTTCAGAAGAGCACTGCCACCCTCTCATTCACTGGGTTCAAAGTCATCCTCGACTCTCCCTTCTCTTCCCCTCACATTCAATCAGTCATCTGGGCCTTCATTATATCTTGCCTGGACCATTATACAAGGCTTATCTCTAATGTTCTATATCCGTCAGAGCCTGGTCAGAAAAACAGTTTGTGTTTTGTTTTAATAGAGAGAAAATAATAGAATTGATCAAGCAGGTGCTAATCTTTTTCAGAAAGTAAAGAGGAACACCCTGATGTAGTACAGAGGTAAGAACTGCAGGAAGCAGTCACTAAGTGTTGGGCTGGGGAAGACAAAGAGAAGAGATTGCCCAGGACAGGTTGCCCAGGGCCAGCAGTCAGACCTCTGAGCAGCCAGCCCTGCCTGGTGACTGCTGGGGCTTCTAAGGGAGGCCATGGAGGTGGCTGGGGAACAGCAGGAGGAAAGCTAGACATGGTTCCAACTGCCATCATCAGGGTTCAAGGCCACTGTAGGAACAACACTGAGAGGAACGGCTGGCAAGAAAAGTGGAGTTAAGTGTCTCCTCCCTTCCTCCTCTATCTGCAAAACTTACGGAAAATCAGCTGACCAGGAAATTGTAGTTTTTAGAATGCTAGTCCCAGAACATACAACACAGGGTATGGAAAGGTGAATTTGGCACATTTCCTCACTTCTAGCCAATTTTCCAAAGATTTCTGAATTAATAGCATTTATTGAGCACTTATTATGTGTCAAGTATAATTCTAAGCACTTTATGTTATTAACATATTTAATCCTCATAACAACATTTGGGATATATACTATTATTATCCACTTGATAAAAATGAGGAAGCGGAAGCATTACATAGGGAAGTCATTTGTTCAGAGGTAAAAGTCACTTATAATTGGCATATCCAGGATTCAAAGCCAAGGTGCCTAGCTATAAAACACTGACTCTCAAACTTTTAATTTTTTTAAAGTTATTTTTTTAATGTTTTATTTATTTCTGAGAGAGAGAGAGAGACAGCGTGAGCGGGGGAGGGTCAGAGAGAGAGGGAGACACAGAATTCGAAGGAGGCTCCAGGCTCCAGGCTCTGAGCTAGCTGTCAGCACGGAGCCTGATGCGGGGCTCGAACCCACGAACCGTGTGACCATGACCTGAGCCGAAGTCGGACGCTTAACTGACTGAGCCACCCAGGCGCCCCTCAAAACTTTTACTTTTTTTAAACTTTCACACCAACATGTAGCTGAGGAAAAAGTCACAGTCAGATGGTAAGGGTAAGAGTCCTTAAGTAAATGATTCTCAAACTGTAGCATGTGCATGTAAGAACCGTTTGGGGAACCTGATACAAACTCAGATTCTAAGACTCACTTTTCAGAGAATAATCTGGAAAATCTGAGAAGAGGAATTGGAATTTTAAACAAGTGATCCTTGGACACCACCCCATCACCACTGCAGGCCCATTATTCTGATGCAAATGGTCTATGGACCACAATTTGAGAATACTCACTTGACAGGGGTTGGTGAGAACAGACAGGAAGACAGAACTTAAAAAAATCCTTGTGTTCTCCCAGTTGAGAATCAGTCCTCAGAAACAACTCTGATCACATCATGTCCTGCTTAAAATCCCCTCAATTTGTTCAACAACCTCATGCAACAGATTAATTCAAATATTCATGGAACACATACTGTGTGCTAGGCAATATTCTAGGTACCTGGGATGCATCAGTGAACAAAACAAAAATCTCTCAGGGACCTGCTATCCTAATGGGTTGGGGAAGGAGGCAGTAATGCAGCAGACATATTACATAATACGTTAAAAGGCAGTAAGTGCTAGGGAGAAAATGCAGAGTAGGGTAAAGAGGAGGAATAGGTCAAGGAAAAAAATGTTCCACCTTTCCAGACGTTGGTGAGCATAGGCCTCATTGAGAAGTTGGCATTTGGAAAAAAGCTCAGAGAAAAGGCATTTAGCCCCATGGATATCTGGGGAAAGAACATGTCAGACAGGGAGCAGCAGGGAAAGGCTTGAGAAAGAAGCATGCCTAGCAGGTGGATAGGCATCAGCAAGAGGGAAAGCAGAAGTGGTCAGACCCTGCCAGGCCTTGCAGGCCACTGGCAGGGCTTTGGCTCTTCCCCTGGTGAACTCAAGAGCCACTGGAGGGTTCTAAGCAGAGAAGCAATAAGATTCAATTTGTCTTTTATAAGGATCACTCTGGCTGCTTATAGCAGGGTAAGGGTGGAAGCAGGGAGACCAAATAAGAAGGCCGTAGTAATCCAGGCAAGAGGTGATGGTAACTCAGAACTATAGCAGCAATGGTGGCCAGAAGCATTCAATTCTGGATGCATTCTCAAGATGGAGTCCACAGGATTTCTCAAAGAAATCTCAATCTGGTGTATTACGAGAGAAAAAGAATCATCAAGAAACAATTCTAAAGTTTTGACATTGGGTAATTGAAAGGATGGAGTTCCAATCAACTGATATGGAGAAGACTGAGGGTAGGGAACAGCGTTGTTTACTTTTTATTTATTTTATCTTCAAAAAATTTTTTTTAATGTTTACTTATTTCTGGGAGTGAGAGAGAGCGAGCGCATGAGCAGGAGAGGTGCACAAAGAGAGAGGGAGACACAGAATCTGAAACAGGCTCCAGGCCCCGAGCTGTCAGCACAGAGCCTGACACGGGACTCGAACCCGTAAACTGCAAGATCAAGACCTGAGCCAAAAAGTCTGACACTTAACCGACTGAGCCACCCAGGTGCCCCTATTTTATCTTTAAATATACTATATGTTTTATTTAATTCTTTATTTTTTATTTGTGAGAGTGAGGGTAGGGTGGAAATTAGAAGTTCAGTTTCAATTTTGGACATGTTAAGATGTCTATTAGACATTTATTTAAGAGGATAGAGTTGGAGAAGGAGTCTGAACTAGAGTTAAAAATCTGGGGCATTTTGGCACACGGATCGTATACACAATCACACAACTAGATGAGATTATCAAGGAAGAAGTAAGTTTAGATAAAGGACAGGAAGTTCAAGAACTGGCCACTGAGACATTCCAACATTAAACGGCAGGGCATGGAAAACAGCAAAGGAGACTTGGAGATCTCAAGAGCAACCGGTGGGATTAAAAGGAAACTCAGGGGTGCTGTCTCGTGAAGGCCACAGGAGGAGTGTATTTGGGAAGAGGGAGTGGTCACTGTCAAGTGCGGCTGAGCAGTTTCCACAGAGGGCAGGGGTGAAAGCCTGACTGCTTAAGTGAGTTTAAGAGGAGGATGGGCAGACGGGAATTGGAGATGCCCGCTATCCACAACCTTTTCAAGGACTTTTTACTGACAAATGAGTAAAGAAACAGCCCCTATTGCTCACCTAAAAACATTCAAGGCCCCTGGTGATGGATTTCCAATCAGCCATTCCAATTTACTACCCAAACCCCCCTTTCAAACACCCTAAAGACCCAGCTGTCAAGGTTCTAACTATACTTCAGACTCTCCCATTGTCTGCACTTGGCGGGTTCTCTACATGAGAATGCCTTTCACTTCCAACTCTGTATTTCCAAACTAAATTGAAAGGCCCTTTCTAATGCCTTATTGTCTATTAACACTTCTCTTATCACTTCTAGTGAGGCTCTCTCCAACCTCTAAACTCTAACAATATTTTGTCTGTGCTTTTCTTATGGCTTTTAATATTTTCTATGTTATACTATAATTTCATTCATCTTACCTTTCCTTCTAGACTGCAAGCTCTGTGATTAGTATGCCCAATCAAATTTTTTATGGCCTAAAAGATCTATCATGGCGCTCAATAAATATCTGTGGAATAATTTAAAAATTAATGAAATGTGCTTTCCTTGTCATATATCACTTAGAAGCACTGGCATACAGCCGTTTGGAAGGTATGAGGCGAGGAATTTGAATTTTAAACAAGTAAGCCCCTGCTCCATCCCTATAATTCTGATTAAATGGTGTATGGACCACAATTTGAGAATATATACTTGGTAAAGTTTGAAGAGAAAGGGAAAGGCTATAGCTTGAGAAAGTCCTTCTGTCCCCCCACTGAGAATCAGAGTCTTCAAACAATTACAATCATATCATATCCTGCTTAAAAACCCTTCATTCAACAAATTAAAACATTTATTGAACACACATGTGTCTGATAATATTAAGGTGACCAGCACTCTAGAGTGGTTACCCCACTTAGTATCTAAGTGACCTTGGAGAAGACACAAACTTCTTAAGGTGTTAGTTTCCTTATCTGCAAAGGCTCTGTGCTCTGTAGAAAAAAGGAGAAAGGATCCTTGAAAAACTGAAAGGTCAGTGTAGCTAGTACAAAGCGTGGTCCAGAGCAAGACTGGGAAACAAAAATAAGGTTATATTATTCAAGGTCTTGTAGGTCATGATGAGAAGTTCAGCCTTTACCCCAAGAGCAAGGGGAGCCTTAAGGAAGGGTTTTCAGTAGGAAGGAGCCATGCCCAGGGGCATTTATATAAAACACCAAGAGTTACAGTGGAATTTGTTTTTCCTCCAGAACAAGGGAAATTAGCAATTACAATCACATTAGGCCAATATTTTGAGGGTATTAAGTAAAAACAGTAATTAATCTTGAAGCCCTCCTCTGTTCAATCTTCTAAGTAAGATGGAAAATTAAATCTTGCTTACTGGTGTTAATAGTGAGCTCAACTCATTCCTGGAACTGTGAACCCATTTCTTTATGCCCTACAGACACCTTTTCTCAATTTAAGATTCTGAAAAAGTTAAGTGTCAGAAATGAAATCTCAACTACAAAAAAAAAATTTATTAAGTGTGAAAGCAAAACAGGTACTTCTATTTAAATATTTTTTACATATTTATAGGTAAAACAAATAATTTATCAAAAATTACAAGTTTAAAGAATAGTACTATTTTGAAACAACCAATAAAGTATTCAAAATACTACATTTTATCCATAATTCGTGAATATTATCGCAAAAGAAAAGTAACTTGTATTTTCCTGTGAAAAATATAAAAGTTTTTTCAGATGTCTGCCAGGATTGTTCAGGAACAGTCCATCTTGCTAAATCTAAAAGTGTAGTGCCTTTCTGGAGAACTTCTGTTTTTACCAAATAGCTTTACAAACCACCTGCGTTTTCTGTGGGGCTTGGGTGAACTCTTAACCTTCACTCACTTGTAGACCAGAGGACATCAACAGAAACACAATCAGATCAGAGTGAGAGTCTGGGGTCGCTTTTCTTCATACGGAGCGAAGGACTTTCTCCTTGGCTGGGTGGAAGACCATGGTGTACTGGGTCGTCCAGTCTACCGCACAGGGCTTCACCAAGCCAAAGCAGCCACACTTAAAGAAATCTGCAAGGTTCTGTGTGAACCCAAGGCTGCCAAGGAAGGAAGAGAACACATTTTACTACATTTCCTGTTTGCTTTTGACAAACATTCATCCGAACCATAAATATTCACTGAGACTTTACAATATACAACGTCCTTTGAAGATTCTGCAGGAATCCAGAGGGGAATCAGACCATTCCCTGGCTTACAGGACATTACAGTTCCATTTCTGGGCCTGGATCCCTATGATGAGATTCTCTGACTCCTGCCCAGCAACTGAATTTCCTCCTGAGTCCCCCACTCACTGGAATCATGGCTGCCATCAAGAAGTTTCCTTCTTTCCATTCCCATGGCCCGGATTCAGATTTTGATTATTTCAAAGGCCAGGCAGGCCAGAAACAGTATAGTCAACAAGATGATTTTTTTTTCTTAAATACTCTAAGTTAGATATAGCCCTATCTCAATTCCTTCCAATTAATGCTTTTTTTTTTTTTTTTTTTTTTTATAGTCCAGGGAGGTACTGAAGATCTATTATAGTTCTAAAAATACACACCAAATACCATTAGGATGAAATGGGCAGTTACAGATATTTGTCACACCCAATGACCCATGATGGCGCTTCCTCTCTGTACTTCTCTTAAACTTACTTGAGNCTCTGATACCATGAACTCTGAGGGGATAAGTCCCAGCAGCTCAGGCTTCTTTCCACTGGTTCTCACAAGGTGTGCTTCTCTGGGTGGGGCAGGAGGGCGCTGCAGTTGAACCCAAACACCTTTCACCTTGGCTTCCTTCTTTTTCTGATTGTTTTCCTTCAGGAAGCTATCTCAGCTCTTAGAGTGCTTGATGTGCTCAGTATGTACATTAGTTCTCTTGGCAAGAATCTTCCCTCAACTTCCCGGTTTACGACAATGCCAACAGAGCACAGGGTGACACTGCAGGCCCCTGCAGTTGTGCCATGGTAACGTTTGTGGCCCATTCCCCTGATGTCTACAACATCACCTTTCTGACCAAATCACACATACGTGACAACTCCACATGGTCTAAAAGGCCTAGAGAACACGTGGTGGGGGCCTCTCCTCCTTCCCTGGTCATTCTGACAAATTACTAGAAGACGGCAATTCCAGACAAAGGGAGGGTGCGCCTTCTGATTAATCTTACCTATAGGACACGATCTAGTCTTCCAAGAACCTTATCAAAACCCAAACCCTCTACACTAAAACACATCTGTGCCTGAGGATGGCCGCAAACCTGCCGCTGCTATAACACTGGTCAGGACAGGACCATCTCCACTCCTAGGAAGACCAGGGCTGGTTAGGGAGGGAAAGGAATTCGGGGTAAGACAGACAAGACAAATCTTCCATCTGGGCAGATTTTTGGAAGTGACATTCACAGCGGCGGCTCTAAGGCTTTGCCATTAGGTCCTCCAGCTCCCGTTACAGTAATTGCCATTACTCAGCAATTCCCAAACACGCCCCAGCTCTCTCATCTCAGGCCCTTCATCCAGACCCTTCTCTGGGGCTTGAGATGCCCTTCTGTCCTCCATCGGCCCCACTACGCATTTTTCAAGGCTCAGCAGAAAATTCCACCTCTGTCACAGAGGCTTCCATGCTTCAGGGGAGTAAGCATCTGTTCCTCTGGTTAAACTCCTTAGAAAGGACTTCACGATCACTGTCAGTCTGAGACGATCATCACGGGCCTAACACCACTGTCCACCTTCCACCACCGCAGCCATTTCTTCCCAATGGAGTCACCTGCTCTCCTCTCTAGACACAGATCATAGTCCTGTCCCGGGCTGATTTCCTCGTCTAACAGCCTAACAGTTTCATCTTGTACCATAAGTGTGCTTTAAAATAGACTGCTCATGAGATATGCAGTGAGCGTGAGATCCCCAGAGGGCTCAGGGTCACCTCTACAGCACTCCTGGCTTCCAAGACCCTGATATATATGACAGGAAGATAAGCTTCAAAGCCTGATTGTTCATGCCATAAGATGACAGGCTTCCTACAAACACACTCATTTTCCACTGAGGACAGGTTTTATACCACTGCTCTTGGGAAAGCATACCCCAAACCTGAAACACTAGTTTCTCCCTGACGTGGACGGGCACATTAAACACAGGGCTAAAAGAATTACTGGTGGGGCGCCTGGTGGCTCAGTCGGTTAAGCATCCAACTTCGGCTCAGGTCACGGTCTCAGTTCATGGGTTTGAGCCCCACGTTGGGTTCTGTGCTGACAGCTCAGAGCCTGGAGCCTGTTTCAGATTCTGTGTCTCCCTCTCTCTCTGCCCCTCCCCCGCCTCTCAAAAATAAACTATAAAAAACAAAGAATTACTGGTGAGAGAAAGGCAGGTTGAAAATCTTGGCAAAGTTCACAATCTAATGCTTTCTGCAGAGAGCTCCGTGGCTGGAATTCTCGGCCACGTGCTCCGCTATCTCACACTGACTTCATGCCAGCAACACGCAATCTCGTGACCATGTGCCCTGACTAAAGAGATTCCCCACTTTGGCAAAACTTCAAAGTCACTTAACTATTTGTGCCGAGTCCAGTAGACTGAGTCCCAAATTCTTACCACCTTGGGGCTCATGACCTCCCCACTTACCTCCAAGCGCTTCCAAGAAATAAGAGGTTCAAGCTAGAGGAGAGCGGCATGGCCTGGGTGGTGGCAGCAGGCTGGGAAGCCAACAGTTAGGCTAGCACCCTCCCCAGGACCCAGTGGCCAAAGCACACAGGACTTACTTGTATGGGGTCCTCCTGAGGGACAATGCCTGTTTCATATGCCTGCTCTGTTTTAGTAGGCTGCTTTTCTCGTGTGAGGTCAGGCCCAGGAAAGCAATCTGCAAAAGAAGGTTGGAAGGTACGTGAAAAATACCACCACGTCAAGGCTCCATCTCTCTTAGTGCATCACGGGACAGAAGGAAACATTCAGTGTCCCGTCAAATACGGTGTCCCCCAGCCGTCTAAGCAAGATCACTGTGAGACTGACAACAATTCCGCAGTCTAAATGAGACTCCCCTATGTAAATCTAGTAGCTGAGTATTTTTTTTAAGTAATCTCGACACCCAATGTGGGGCTCAAACTCATGACCCCAAATGAAGAGTCACACATTCTTCTGGCTGAGCCAGCGAGGTGCCCCTGAGCATTTCTTTTTTTCTTTTTATTTTTGACTGATTTTCATTAATCTTCAAAAAAGCACAGTCGTGAAAGAATTGCTTTAGTGACTCAAGCCATGGCTTACCACCTTGTTTAGGCTCTCAACACATTTAGCATGCGACTTGTAGATGAATAAAACAATGTGAGGTCAGCATTACAGCAGTTATCTCACCTTGTGTATGCTTCTTAGTAGTTCTTTGGAAAGGGCCAAATGAAAAAGTTAAAGAACATTTAAATGTTCTGAAGTGAAGAACTTTTAAATCCATAATTTGGGGAAGGGTAAGAATTAAGATAACTTGAAAACTCCCAAATTTAGAGCACCTGGGTGGCTCAGCCGGTTAAGTATCTGACTCCTGATTTCAGCTCAGGTCATAATCTCATGGCTTCCTGATTTGAGCCCCGCATGGGCTCTGCACTGACAGCGTGGAGTCAGCTTGACATTCTCCCTCTCCCTCTCTCCTGCCCCTACTCTACTCGCACTCTCTGTCTCTCTCAAAATAAATAAATAAGCTTAAAAACAAAAAAACAAAAAAAAAAACCTCCCAAATCACTGAGATGCCTGGGTGGCTCAGTCGGGTAAGCAGTCAACTCCTGATTTCGGCTCAGGTCATGATCTCATAGTTCATGGGATCGAGCCCCGCATAGGGTTCTGCTTGGGAGCAGATTCTACACCTCCCCCACTCGCTCACACACTCTCTCTCAAAATAAACATTAAAAAAAAAAAAAACCCTCCCAAATCATTAAAACCACTACTATTCACTGAGTTACTCCATTTAATCCTCAAAACAACTCAAACATCAAGTTCCTTATCCTAAAACAGAGATTATCACACCACCCTCCCTCATCAGACTGCTTAAGGACTTAACATCATAGATTTAAAATACCCAGTGCATATAGAAAACAAACAGAGGGTTGCTGGAGGGGTTGTGGGAGGGGGCATGGGCTAAATGGGTAAGGGGCATTAAGGAGTCTACTCCTGAAATCACGGCTGCACTATGTGCTATCTTGGATGTAGAGTATAAAAAATAAATTATAGAAAGTATAACACACAGTGCAGAGGTTTCTGGAGGTAAAGTAACTGGTCCAAGGTCACACAGCTTAGAAAGTGGCAGAACTGAGACAGACACCTCAGTCAGTGTGAGAATGAAGTTCATGGTCCTTACCACGGACTACATGCTCAATCTGACTTATTATAGCCAAACCCATGACTCACCAGAGCAGTCATCAAATGAAAGGCTTCCAACAAATTGTTTTGTTTATTAAGAAAACAACATTGCTAGGAGAGCTTGGGTGGGTCAGTCGGTTAAGCGTCCGACCTCATCTCAGATCATGATCTTGCGGTTTGTGAGTTCGAGCCCCACGTCGGGCTGTGTCTGTGCTGACAGCTCGGAGCCTGGAGCCCACTTCAGATTCTGTGTCTCCCTGTCCCTCCCCTGCTCACACTCTGTCTGTCTCTCCTTCAAAAATAAACATTTAAAAAAAATTTTTTTAAAGAAAACAGCATTACTCTGAATTCCTGTATTTGAAAACTATCTAAAACTTTGAGTCCATTCTCCTGTCTTAGAAGCATTAAAAAAAAATTAAGGTTTCTTTAAAAAATTGATATTATAATCTCACATATACTGTACTTGTCCTAAGACTCCAGGAAAGAAGAACGAGAATTAGAATCGATGCCTCAAGGGGCGCCTGGGTGGCTTAGTCAGTTAAGCGTCCGACTTTCACTTAGGTCATGATCTCGCGGTTCGTGGGTTCGAGCCCTGCGTCAGGCTCTGTGCTGACTGCCAGCTCAGAGCCTGGAGCCTGTTTCAGAGTCTGTCACTCCCTCTCTCTCTGACCCTCCCCTGCTCACACTGTCTCTCTCTCTCCTAGAAATAAATAAAACATTAAAAAAAAAAAAAAGAATCGATGCCTCAAATCTTGGGTTCTACATCTACTTCTACCTCTCACCACCCTCATGGACAAAATCAAGGCACTCAACATCTCATGGGCTTAGTTTTCTTGTCTCTAGAATGGAGACACTACTTGGGCACAATCTGCCCCTCAAATGTTTGTCAGGGAATGGATACGAAAGTGCTCTGGAATATGTAAAACATATAAATATTAGGTGTCGTACAAGATAGTAGTTAATATTTGGGGCGCCTGGGTGACTTAGTCAGTTAAGCGTCTGACTTTCGCTTAGGTCATGATCTCATGGTTCGTGGGTTCGAGCCCCGCGTCGGGCTCTGTGCTGACTGCCAGCTCAAGGCCTGGAGCCTGTTTCAGAGTCTGTGTCTCGCTCTCTCTCTGACCCTTCTCTGCTCACACTGTCTCTCTCTCTCGCCTAGAAATAAATAAAACATTAAAAAAAAAAAAGATAGTAGTTAATATTAATAATTGATGCTAACACTCATTCTTTCTGCCTGAGCCTATCGATGCCAGAGGGGCAGGAGACTAAGATGATCATTCAGAAGCCTCAGTTCAGTCAGTGTCACCAGCTTCATTCCTTTCCTTAGCACGTGTTCCCTTTGTCTGTCTTTATCACTTTGTAATTATTACTGTAGAACCGGTTACTTCCCTGTAAAAGTGGAATGCACTCTGCTTTTGAGGAGTAATGCTCTAATCATGCGAGGGCTCACAGTAACTGGCACAGACTGACCGCGGCTGCCCATTCCACAAGCACAGGCCACAGCAACAATGAGAATTAGGTTGTGCTCATAGGGGAAGGAAGGCAGCAGGCAAGGGACAGTAGCTTCTTCAGAAGCTGAATGTGGCTACTGCCCTGGGGCGTGAACTTACTAACAGCCATGACCTTCCCTAAAAGTGTAATGAGCATATCCTGTGGTTAGTGAGGGATCTTGCATTTCCTCCCCACTTCTACCCATTTAAGCACAGCACAATAATCAGGATAACAAACAGGGTTGGAAAAAGTGAGAGAAGATAATCATGTCACATCTGCACAATGCTTTATAGTTTACATCATGCTTTCACATACTATATGATTTACTGTATGATGAAAACATCTTTGAATGAGACTGTCAGCAGACCTAAGTTTCCAGTTCTGATTTTGCCACTCACTGGGTGACCTTGAGCAAGTCACCTCTCTCTACCTCTATCCGTAAAATAAAAAGGTCAGATTAGATCATTCCTAGGGCCAAGCTAACAACTTACTACTCTAACCTGTACACAATCCTGTGAGAGCAGCATTATCAACCCCATTCTACAGACAAGGACCTGGAAATTCAAGAGTCAAATGACAGGCTCCGACCCAGAGAGTAAGCGACAGAGGTGGACCTAGGACCCAAAAGCCTTCTGATGAAATATTCCAGTCTTTCTACCTTATTACAGTGTATTGGAAATTTTACCCAAAGGCTTTCCAGAAGAGAAATACATACCTGAAAGAGCTGATTTAATAATAAAAATGTTGACCATGAGAAATGGAAAGCTGCTAGAGCGAAGATATATAAGACCCAAGGGGAGCAGGCCACAATCTGATTGAGGTAGGTCCACAGTCCATCTTCTCTGAATGTCGTCACACAATGACTGGACCAATCTGTGGATTCACAAAAAAGAAACTTATTATTTAAAAAGGCAACAGACTAGTGATTATTGTACAAGAAGATAAAATCACTGTACTTCTTTTCAGGGCGAAGAGAAAGTAAGACATGGTAGCACTGATTAGAAACCAGCTTTAAAAATTTATCTTCCGGCGGCACCTGGATGGCTCAGTCGGTCAAGCGTCCAACTCTTGATTTTGGCTCAGGCCATTATGTCATAGTTTGTGAGTTCGAGCCCTGTGTCAAGCTCCACACCGACAGTACAGGGCCTGCTTGGGATTCGCTCTCCCTCTCTCTCTCTCTGCCCCACCCCTGCTCACGCTCTCTCTCAAAATAAATGAACTTTAAAAAATTAAAAAATAATAAAAAATTTAAAACATTGTGGAAAAAAAAAAGAATTTTTCTCCCAAGTGCCAGCTTAACTAGCAAAGATGAAAACCCAGTACCTCATTTCTCATTAAGGCTATATGATACCATTGCATTGGCAGCTGGCAGTACAGAATAAAAGCAAAAAAGGTCCATAAGACCACCACTAAAACCACCATATTCAGCACAAAATGAACTGGCCCAATATTAATTGTCCAAGGACGTGATAACAGAGAATGATTGTATTCCATAAATATCTGTCTTAGAAGATTCTTTATTTTGTCCATGATACACGACAAGACAGGAGTCTACTATAGCACTGAAAAACCTCTTACTAAGGGTTCAAATCAGCAGGCCTTTGCTGCAGGCACAAGAAATCCTGTGAGCGCCCAGATACCATGGGCACACAACCTAAGAGCATGCAGTTACTGGTGTGCTTCTGCACCGGCGCTCTAATTTATCCTGTAGACAGGGAGAAAGTAAGGGAATTCATGAGACAGACACCCCTAGGGAAAGAGTAAAGGGAAAGATTCATATAGGCACAGCTCAATTTCTCTCCAGGGATACCTATTTATATGCCAGTCAGAAGAGAGGACTTCACTCTGGCCTTCGTGGCCTTCCTCAGCCATGCAGCCAAAAGCAGCGGTGAGGAGAACGAAGGTAGGAAGCAGCAGAAACAAGCGAATAGATCTTCAAGGTCTTGTGAAGCCAATGGCTTCTGTAGGCCCCATGACAGTTTATAAAGGGCAAATTACTTTTGAAATAAAAATTCTGTAAATTTGCACCCTGAGGTTTCATAAAGGCCTCTGACAATGTGATAAGTAGTTTCAGACACTTTCCCAAAGCAGCACTTAAGAGCTCCTGGGACAGAAAGAAAATGAGTCCCTGACTTTACTATCACCTGTCAGACCATTTTAGTCTTAAAAAATATATATATATTTTTTCCCCCTTTTGAGGCTTATTTGGTTCCCAACCGTCTTTCACAACTACACATCAGCAGCATTCTAAGAGTAATCATCACAGCATAACAATCAAGGCAACAAGTTAAGGCAAATTACACTCTCTTGAGAGCTTCTCATTAGGACAGCAGACAAAGATGCCTCCCATGTACCTGATATGACAAAAAAGATTATAATTCCCAATAGCAGGTACAGGAAACAGCTGCTGAGTGGGAAAGAATACCTACTTTCTTCCAGCTTATAGATTTCTACTGCTGTCTTCTGGGAATTTTTTTGATAACACAGCATGACCTCAAACTGGAATTTTCAGAGGACTGATTGCAGATTGAATGTCAAAGATACGGCTACAAATGGCCACATACATTATCTTCTGCGACATACAACTTTAATGTGTGCTAATAATACATTCTTATCAGGTGGTCACTGGCTAATGATAGGGGACTCATACTGTACCAAGTTGATCATCTTCATCTTTAAATAGCTCTGCCAACTACAATGTTCCTCCTAACGATGATCTAAAATCTTTCTCCCCGTAACTTGTTAGGATGCTGACCCTTTCTGAGTGTCCGCCCTGAAAACAGACCTCACAAAAGACGGATGGATGCTACACAGAGCCAGAAGTGGCTGTAACTGGCTCACGCGAGGCTCGGGCACATCAGGGCTCTTACGTCAGGAGTGCTAATGGTAAACAAAGAAGGTGGGATGACAGGGAGGCCTCGTTAGAAAAATGAGGCACAAGTTCATTTTTTCTGCCTGTGAAGTAATAAGAAATGACATGACGTCCTCATTCGGTGCAAACAAATATTGCCAGAATATAAATGGGATAAAAGTAACAAAATATGCTCATTTGTCTACACGGCCGCAGGTGAATATAAAGTGGGACTGTTCCTAAGACACAAAATATAACATAAAAATTGGTTCAGAGCCAGAGAACACAAACAAAGAAGAGGGAAGGGCCAATGCACAGAATACGGAAGCAAAGCAGAAAGAAGAAAAGCGATGGAAAATTACTTCTGTCCTTATCAATACAGTCTTATGCTGGACACAGACACCAAGCAAAGGTGACTATTTTTAGTGAAGAGAGAAGCAGGAGAGACAAGAGTGGTGTAAAACCTGGCTTCTCTCCCAATAGGATCAAGTCCAAGGGACAAGTTGGTTCATGGGCCAGCTTCAAAAAGGTTTTCCAGGAATCTGCTTTACTGTTAGGCTTTAAAAGGGCAGTTCTTTCAGAAGAAAGATGCGTTGTCAAGAAATCTTTTATTCCTTAAACTACAAGACATAATCTAAGGGGTTTTTTAAATTCCAGTGCTCAGGATTACTTATGGCCTTTGACAAGAAATGCGATCAAGGATCACAACCTTCTGACTATTCAATCCATCTGAGGTGGTGGCAATTACACTGAACTATAGAAGTTTTCCCTACTGGTCACAGACACCCAAGGTGTTGGACAAGAAAGGGCTGACACAGTGACTGAAGCCCTCCCCATGCCTAGGGCAGGACAAGAAAAAAAAAAAAAAAAAAAAAAAAACAAAACAAAAAAAAAAACAATTAAAAAAA
>NW_027529526.1:1689445-1715372 GCF_008692635.1 Crocuta crocuta
AAAAAAAAAAAAAAAAAACCAAAACCAAAACAAAACCATTTCACATAGATATTAATTAATAATCTCTAAAAATGAAACACCAAACAACCCAAAACTTTATGTTTCCAGGGAGGGTAACTGGGAGGCTAGGGAACAGTGTAGGAGGAATTATTTCTCAAAAACTAAACAAAATTCGGGGCACTTGGGTGGCTCAGTCAGTTAAGTGGCTGATATCAGCTCAGGTCATAATCTTGCTTTTCATGAGTTTGAGCCCCACGTCGGGTTCTGTGCTAACAGCTTAGAGGCTGGAGCCTGCTTTGGATTCTGTTTCTTCTCTCTCTCTGCCCCTCCCCTGCTTGTGCTCTGTCTCTCTCATTCTCAAAAATAAATAATAAAAGAAACAAACAAAAAAAACCTAAGCAAAATTTAAACTTAAAACAGCTGGAGCAGGGGCAGGGGCAAGGTAGGGAGAGGCAGTGCTTAGGATGCCAAGGGGAAAAGAAAATAAAGTAGAAAAAAAATGTTCCTAACATCCCCCTGTATCAGGCTGCATTTTAGCACAAGGAATAAACTAGTATCCCACGGACAGAATCTAAGACTTGAGCATGAACGTAACAGGAGGGTGGGAGGAAACAGATTTTTGGTGAGGCCAAATTCTCCCCAAAGTCTTGAAAATAGATAACAAACAGTGAAACAAATAAAGCCAAAATAAAGAAACTACAAGCACTATATGTTTTCCCAGTTAGGTGACCCACTCCAAGGCTTGAGAAGCACAGCGGTGCGACTGTTAAGAGCTAACCCAAATCCTTCTTGCTTCAATGCAAACCTGGGTCTTCTTAGTCAATCACATTGGAATAGCTGAATGTCGCTCCCTACACGAGCCCCCTACATGCCTGTTCACATGCTACTGAGAAGTTCTTTTCCTTTCTCAGGGATGCAGAATAAGTGGCCTAATGTTTTCTTCCAAGTCATTATCCCCAAACTCTCAATGACTACTAGTTTCTCCCATTACCTCTAAGCTGTGACTTGACATTTATCAAGAGTTGTGTTCCTTCACTATGGTGACCACTTCCACCTTCCTTCATCTGCAGCACCAACCTTTTCTTTTTCCTCTTTTATTTACTTATCACTTCCCTTGCTTTGTGCCTGAGCCGCTGATCTTTCCTCACTTTACTGGGTGATAAATCTGCACGGGCCTTAAATGAATTTGTATTCTGACCACTTCTCAAATTTATCAAGGTCACTTTAGAATACACTCTCTTCCCAGGTGCTGACAACTAATCTCTTCAAGTCTTCCTTGCAGCTTTCCCAATGCTGGGAGTCTCAGAGGTGGCCGTTTCATTTTTAGTAGGGGTGTGGTTCACAGTCACTCAGCCAGAATGTGCCATTCAAGAATGTTCCAAGACAAGTATGTGTGGATATGGGTGTATGAGCTTGCTGTAAGAAAAATGTATACTTACAGATGAAAGATTCATATATAATCCAATCACAAACAATGGAAAGGAAAAATAAGAAGAATATGTAATAGTGATGGTTGCCAAAACCTACAGCAAAAAGAAAAAACATAATTAATACTTTTCCTTGCAATGATTTTCCAGATCAAGACCTTACTAACCACCTTCCTGTCAAAAGCTTCCACCAAGTAAAAAAGTAAATAAGCTAATACTTGACTTTTAAATACCACTAAACCAAAACCAAACAGCTCTGATATGTCACGGTCAACTGTGTCAACTGAACTAATAGTTATTTGCTGCTTACCTAAAAGAAGCCACCTTTCTTGAACAGAACGAGGTTTAAGCATATACAGCTCTAGGATGGCCTATATTTACTGTGCTGGAGGAAGGGGAGCAAGCAGGACTTTGGACAAATCATAACCTGTACTTTTTCCACGTAACGAGTTTAAGTACAATTTCTGAACTTCAAGGATTCACTTGATCAGGGGAACAGAGAAAATGAATCTGAAGAACAGCACTAAATAGCTCTGCTGCAGGGCCCTAGACACAGAAAACAGGGGCAACGGGCGGCCACTCTCACATATGCGGCTTGTATCTACCGCTCTCTGGACACTGGGGTTGGGCGCACCTTACTACTAAGGATACAAAAGTACCACCATGTCCCCACTTTCTCCTCAGGCAGCAAAGCCCAGCAGCAGGAGGAAGGCCCCCTGCAATGAGGAGATCTAGGCCCATGGGTGACTAGTTGTGTGACTAGAAGGAAGTCATTTAACCTCTCGGGTCTGGTGTCCTTGCTTTTAACATGGAGATATCTCTTCTGTCTGTTTCACAGGCCTGGCAGCCCAACAAGATGATCCACTATGTTAAATGCAGCCAAATAAAAATATATGGGCTCATTACTGTTGCTTCTCCACTTCCATTCAAAGCTGGCTGCTCTGATGCGAATCCTCCCGTCTTTACAGTGGGATGGGGTCCATGAAGCTTGGGACCCCAGGAATGATCTCTTCACTGTTCTCCAGGAACAGCAGAGGCCATCAAAATGCACCAAAGAAACCTGACCTGCTGAGGCAGGTTTTTGTTCGAGTTTATAAAAGCTTCCTCCTCTCCTGGAGATAAATGACCATAGTTCCTCTGAAGTCCTCATAATAAGCCTGTGACTTCTACAGCGACCACTCAGAGGAAACTCAGGGCTACAGACCAGGACAAGGAATAGTCCACACCGTCTCTGGTGTGAGCTTCCACCTGAGCTTTGAAGGAGGCACCTGGAGAAGTACATGAGAGAGACGAGCCACAGAATGTGGTAAGAACCTGGTAATTTGGCACAGAAGACCAATACTACTAAAGTAACCTCAGGCAA
The DNA here is from genome assembly GCF_008692635.1 of Crocuta crocuta. Taxonomy (NCBI): domain Eukaryota; kingdom Metazoa; phylum Chordata; class Mammalia; order Carnivora; family Hyaenidae; genus Crocuta; species Crocuta crocuta. The sequence goes on from NW_027529526.1 coordinate 1,692,236, forward strand.
ATAATTTGCCTTTCGTATTTTTCCACCTCTCAAATAAGTAAATATATACTTAATAGTGTCAAATAAGAAATTCAATCTCTCACCTATGCACCGTCCAGTCCACAGACAATGCTGATCGTACCGAGCAACACAGGAGTTACACACGTGGCAATGAAGTGACCTCAATGGCTTCCTTATCTAAGGAGGCAATTAAGATAGGTCTAAGCAAAAATCAGTGTCTTAAAGTGGTAACAAACCACAAGCAGACTCTTACTCCTAAATCATAATGACATGGGTACAAATAATCCTAAATAGGTCATCAATTCACAGAGAGGCTCTGGAATGCCTTATTAATATTTACTTTCATATATCTATTTTGAGTAGGCCAGCACTAAAGGGGTTTTGAATTCCAGAGCCTATTCACACTGACAAGGGGGAAACAAGGAAGTATCATTAAGAAAAAGGGAAAAGGAAACCCGAGTTACATTTCTGGCTCTGCCAATAATTTGTTACTATGTTAGGGGGAAGTTACTTCTTCCCTCTAGACCTTGATTCCTCAATTGCAAAATAAGACGTTTCACTAAGTGGTTTCTGGGATCATCGTGAGCCTCTGACTTGAAGTTAGTTCTAATATATGCTTTATGGCAGGAAAAAGCAATCAAAACACAGCACGGATCATTCACAGAGAGATCTAACCACAGACAACTTCGAGAAACCACAAACATCATTCCTTCATATGCTCAAGGCAGAAAATTATTCTGACAGTAATACAAAATTAGAAACCGGTAAAAACAAAGGTGTGCAAATATACCATGGATATTTAAGAAATGCTTACATGAGAAATGTTACCAAGAATTTGCCTTCTCACTATGGGATAAAATTATTTACAAAAAAAAAAAAAGAAGACTCACAAGACAGGAGGTACAAAATGTTCTGAAGTCCAGACAGCCAGTCTCTGCAAGGGTGATGATATTCTGAAAGGCACAAGATTTGATCTTACGATGATGTTTTATTGGGGAATGGTTATTCACCATTGTCACAGCTCTCTCTCCAAAATGACGTGGCCAGAAGAGCAATCTGGAATATCTGCCAACAAATCATTCTGTGCCTGAAAATAGTGTGACTTTTCAAGGCTGCATTTTCAACCACAGCCAATAAATTAGAAGGCACACAAATTACACCTCCCCATTCTCTCCATGAATGGCAATCATCTCCCAGTTATAATCTGTTAGAGAAAACTACACCTTATGGATACACTCATAAAAAGCAAACAAAACCCATCAGTACCCATTGGAACTGATGGTGACGAGCACCACAGGCTCAGTCTCCCAGGAACTGCCTACACGGAACACCGATGACGACCCTTCTAAACATTCACCAGCAAAGGAAGACACGCATGTCCTCTGACACCTTCACATCTATCTCATGTCAATAAGGAGGGCTCCCCCTGGCCCCTGCCTAGTTACTCACCATGGATCAAGTGGGGGAGTTTAAGCTAAATGATCATTATGTAAGTGCTCCTATAAAGAAATTGGATCGTGTTCGCTAACAGAAGTTATATTTGAAAAAGTCTTGGGTCTGACTTTAAGAGGAAACAAAAATACTTTTTAAAACTTTTCCAGAAATAAATGAAAAAACATGACACTGGAGAAATCTCAACTTTGTTGATTTACGCTGCATCTATTACGTGCCAGGCACTGGAGATGACCCATGACAAACACGAGCATTGCTATGACCTTCCTATTTAAAAAAAAAAAAAAGAAAAGTAATCTTACAAAGGAAGCCTCACCGTTTTCCTTTCTTCTTCAGAAGCTTTAGTGAAGCCTGGATCAGTTGCCCAAGTCTTGTAGAAAAAGTAGAGGAAGCCTACTAGGCTAAGAACGAAAGCAAAATAGAAAGGGGTGCCTGCTAGATGTGAAAACCATGTTAAGGAACATATCAACTTCCACTAAGAACAGCATAATTACAACATAAGCAATTTCGCTATAGGTGCCTAAGAATCTCTCTGCATTCTACCCTCACTTTCTGTTACGTATACTCATCCCTGACCCTATTCTGTGTTCTAATCCTACAAGAATGTGCTCATAGTTGGCTAATAATTAACCCCTTCTGATCAGTTGAAACTCATCAAAAAAATATTGATAGGAATGGTTGCCATATATGAGGTACATCCTGAGGACTGAAAAACATTCAAGATCCAAATAAATTAATCTCTAATAGTATTACCGTGGCTCTCCTGTAAGTATTCAAAAGAATAATTATCGGTCATTTTGACAAAATCATTCAAAGAAACAAACCATGTGATTCAGAGATTCCAAATAAAATATTTCCTTATACATTAGATAAGTGCTTACAAAAGTTTCCTAATGTAAGGTTTAATAACTAATGCTTTTCACTGTATTAGGCTGTATCGATTTAGAAATTTAAAAAACTGCTCTCTGCAAATTAATTACAAATCGAATACTGTTTTGGGAAAGGAAGATACTGTAGAGACAGTAAGATAAAAAGTATTTCAAGGATAAATATTATCCACTTTGAAATGTTTTTAAAGTGGTACAAATTCTTTGTATAGAAAGTAAAATTTTGCTCCAGGGAAAGACAAATGAAGGTGCAGTAAGTAATAAGAACAATATACCAGTAGTAAACCAATTCTCCTTGCCTAATTTAAATCATTATCAACACAGTAACCACATCTGCCTTCCAAGTTATTATCAAGCTGTCATGTTCCAAACTTTGGAGTGGAACAGGCAGCCATAAAATAAACTCTAAACCCGTGCTATTCAAAGTGTGATCCATGGACTCACAGCAATGGCTTTACCTGGGAGTCTGTAAGAAAGGCAGAACTTCAGATGTTACCCCAGATCTGCAGAACTACACTCGGGATTTTAACAAGATCCTCGGGGGATCCGCATGTACATTGGAACTTAAGCAGCACTGCTCTGAGACACAAAAACTAGTGCTCTGACCCACAACCACATCTGGTTCAGGTAGGCAGGAACAAATCTTGTTGGTTTACTAGTTTATCAGTTTGGGGGCATGTGGGTGGCTCAGTGGGTTGAGTGTCCAACTCTTGATTTCGGCTCAGGTTAGGACCTCAGGTTTTGTGAGTTTGAGCCCTACATCAAGCTTGGCACTGATACCACGGAGCCTGCTTGGAATTCTCTCTCTCCTTTCTCTCTGCCCCTCCCCTGCTTGTTCTTTCTGTCTTTCAAAATAAATAAACATTTTTAAAAAGTTAATTTATCAGTTTGTTTGTCTGCAGAAGGGCTTAGCTTTAAGAAAGAGATAGGATCTAGAAGAGTGGTGTGAAATGAAATTCTAACAAATGAAGCTTACTTAGAATGTATTAATAACACTGTTAAAGAGCACATAAGTCGAGACCTTTAGTTAAAGAATCACATCCTGTTTTCTTCCCACAGAATCTTGATTAACACACAACACATTCTCAAAAATACATTCAGTTGAGTCACATGATGATTCTGCACATTGAGCTCACTGAACTCTGGCTTCCCATTCCAAAGAACTTTCAAAACAAATCCCAGGAGAATCACTGGATCCTCTCTAAGTAAAACAAATGCATTCTATCCCCTGATATAAAAGCCAAATGTTCCTTGCTTCCATGCCCTTGCTTTGTGTGGTTCAGTAGCCTCAAATGCTCCCTGCTGCCCCCATCTACTTCCAGAAGCACACTTTAAGGTTGCCCAAGTCTAACTTTATTCTCCGTCCTCTTGCAGGTCTTTCCTGAATCCCTACAGAGAAAGGATTCTTGCCCTTCCCGGAGTCTACGAATGCCTGTTCTGTGGCACTTAGATCTTAAATTGTAGTTACTTATAGACCCACCCCTCAGCCTCTCCAGTTGGCTGGTGACTCTTTACAGTTAAAGTCTCTCAATATGGAGCTGAAATGTGCCTTTCTGGAACTTGGACTAACTGGTTTTCATCCTTTAGATCCTTTAGCTCTACACTAAAGACCGATACTATGGCTGTCCTTAGATCTACCCTACAGAAGCCTATTCCTCATTTGTTCGATACATTGTTATTGAACATCCATTCCATACAGTGCGCTGGCTTCCAAATCATAGACTTCCAAACACTTGGCATTAGGAGGCAGTGCTCACACCTACAGGATAAGCAGCAACGTGGTTCCCTGCACGGAACAGTTTCCTGGTCATGCTCTTCCGCTTTTGCTGCCATTTGTCAATGTTTCTCTAAAAACAACAAAATTAAAACAAACACACTTCGGGTTGTACTGATCAGTGCCGGGACAGTGTGAGGGCTATTGTCCTTTGTGTGGACACTCACCTCCTTATACTACTCCTGGGGAATACAGTGGCTTCCTTGACACCTGTGTCACCCCCCATACCAGGCTTTTAGTCAAAGCTCTTGCTCCCTTCCACCCGCTCTGAAGCTGTGTCATTCCCACCACAACATGCCAGAAACAGACGTAATGTTCTGTGCTTCACCATTTCTTTCTCAAGTGTTCACCTCACCTCCAAACTCATCAGTGGAACTATCTCTTCCACATGATCCTGCCTCATAAAAGCCAAATACATTACTTGCTGAGCATATAAAAAAGCACCAAAAGGAAGGGATCATCTGAGGAACCAGCCCAGAGTGTCCCTTAATTTCAAAATGCAGCCATCTACACAGATTTTACTCAGAAGAGTGACTAATAGAATAGGTATTATTTATAAAATGCCCACTATGCGGTGAGGACCATGGCATTTTACAGACATCATAGCAGAGTACTCCTTGCAGCCATCCCACAAATTTGGTGCTGTTATCCCTCAGGATTTTTTTTTTTTTTTTACAGAAAACAGACTCGGTGAAATTTAATAATGTGCCCAGTCAGACATAAGAAAGAGAGCCAAACTCAAACCCATTCTGTCCGATGACAAAGAGGGTACTCTTTCCACAGTGGCCCCCCTCCTCCAACACTACTCATAAAAGCCTGGGAGAGGGGAAGCCCCCACACAACCCAGACTTGGCAAAACCTGGGACAGATAAGTCAACTGAGAACTGAGGGGAGCACCTCAGGTCACACCCAGTGCAGTTCAAACGGCATTTACCATACAGCTTCATAGACACTGAGCCACTGGCTAAGTGTGCCACCTACTGACTGACATGCACTCACCCACAGCAGGTGCATACAGCTGCCCAGGTCCAGGGGCTTTCTGCTATATGGGCAACTAACAGATCCCGTCTCGTCAACTCCAACATAAGAGTCAGAGTCTGTCTAGCTTTCGAAATCAGTTCTTCTGATGTAAAGGCATCTTTGCAAATGGTGAGCCACTTGTGATTAAACTCAACTGAACACTAAGTTCTGTGGTCAAGGCTTTCAAAACTACAGGGGAGTTACTTTTTTGTTGCTACTGATTCTGCAAAAAACTCATCAGAAAACACAAACCTAAAACGGTGTTTACTCCACTGCCGCAAGGGTTGGTAAACACAAATATCAGCCCTCCCTTCTCGGAATCATGTCACTTATCCTAGAATTTATCCGGCTTGAGATTCCTGCAAGTAATTTGGAGTGTATACTGTCCTGCTGTTTTATACACTTATGGCTACTTATAAAGTATTTTTATAACACATAATATCAAGCAAGTCTTCCTTAAGTAGTGGTAGTAAGACTAATCCTTAAACAGCCGCCCCTAAATCAGTCCTCGTGAGACAAAGGCATTACACGATAACATCTTTTGATAGAAGTCAAATGAACTCCATGGTGAGCTACCCTATTCATTTACATTAAAGGAATCTGAAAAAAATGTTAGAGAAAAGGCTCAGAAACAAAAATACCATTAAAGCATAAACATGCTATAATGAAAGGAGATATATGCACTCAGAACTCACATGAGTCCTCACTTTACATTGATTCCTATGAAAAGTGTATTTCTGAATTGACTGTATGCATTTCTTCCACAAACACCATTTTTCTGTTTAAAAATGCCATTACCAGAAGGACACATAGCACAGAAGTTAAATATGTTTACAGGTACATTTCTACCCACCACATTCTTCCTTCTCTCACCATATAAAGACAAGGTTATAATGGTTTCCCAGAGTCTCTGGAAGGGAAAAAGGGAATCTGGAAGGAGGTGGGAAGGTAAAAAGCTGTAGAAAATGCCTCCCTCCCAATGGCAGCTATAAATAGCTTTCAGCCAAAAAGTCTCCCCTAAGAGCACAACACACCCCCTAGGCTGCCAGAGGCTGGAGCCCAGCACTTTGAGGGATAAACCTGTTTCTTAGGTGAGGTTTTTGTTTGTTTGTTTGTTTGTTTGTTTAATTTGAAACCATGGTCTGCCATCCATGAGCAGTTCATGACAGAATTAAGTGGGCTGTGACCAGCATTTTTAAAAAAGGAAAGAGATAGGATAAAACTACTGAATTTCACAGTAGAGCACACAGTAGGAGTATCATTTTCTGTTTCACCCTCCTTTTGGGTGGCAACATAAATGTGCTTTTACTGTGGATTGAGAATCACTGCTGCGGACAGACACACTGCACTGGCCACCGCTGAGGAGGACAGGTTCCCCGAGCATCCCTCCCCTACAGGCCGTCTTGGCACCCAGGAGACTTATTAATCAACTGTAACTGCTGACCAACTTAAAAGAACCTGCTGACCTTGAAGAGAGTATCTCAAGGCAAGATGACAAATTTTCATGGGTCCAAGTAAAACAATACTTCACTCTATTGCTTCTTTCCTCTGAGTAATAAATACTAGACACTACTGCTTCCATAGTATGTTCTGAGATTACTTCCAGAACTCGTGCAGATTTTCGACATTAAAAATCTTCAACCAAAATAACTGAAAGGCATACAAATATGAATTGCATTCCCTGGATCCCTTCTAATGTCTACATTTCTTTTTTTCTTTCTTTTTTTTTTTTTTTTTTTTTTAGGAGANACAGAGCCCGATGCGGGGCTCGAACCCACGAACCGCGAGCTCATGACCTAAGTGAAAGTCGGACGCTTAACCAACTAAGCCACCCAGGCGCCCCAAATGTCTACATTTCTAACAATGGCATTACTATTATTTAAAGGCAAAATGAGGTATGCCTTTAAATTTCAGCTGGAAGGATATGAGGAAAGAATAAGATGAACCAAGTCACAAATATCCAAAAAATGGAACTTAGCAGGAAGACTGTTGGTAAGTAGATAAGATTCTTATATCCGAACAAGAACCTAAAAGAAAAAACGATAAACATATGGTATTAATAAAAACAAGTATGGTCCATATTTAGTTCTAAATCCCCTTAAATAATAACAATAATAATAATTCCCTTAGGTAACAACAACAATAACAGCTTCCAGCACTGAGTGCTTCCTATGCGCCACTTTCCACATGGTAACATCGGGATGGCTCAGCTAGTTAGGCATCCAACTCCTGATTTCAGCTCAGGCCATGATCTGAAGGTTCATATCAAGCCCCACATTGGGCTGCACTGGCAGCACAGAGCTTGCTTGGGATTCTCTCTCTCTCTCTCTCTGTCTCTCTCTGGCCCTCCCCCACTAAAGCTCTTTCCCTCTCTCTCTCAAAATAAATAAACATTTTAATATTAAAAAAAATAAGAGTTTGCCACCATCTCAACCCCATTTTACACATGAGAAAAGTAAAGCACTCAAGCAATGCATGTTCCAGTTCTTATAGCTAACTTCTATGTTATTTCATTCCCAGTAACTTTCTATTTGCAATGAATCTTTATTTCTATTGAAAAATACCACAGTTGTAGTTCTCTTTTTGCCATATCATATTTTCAAATATTCCAAAATGCAAAAATTTTAAATACTTGGGAGATTCACCTTCACACTGAACAAGCTTTCTTCTGCAGGCGAGCAGTGTATTTTTAAACCGTAACAGATGCACACAACCTTAAGCACTTTTATCCCACAATCAGCTTGAGAAGCAGACAGTCAACATAAAAAGAAGAAATAAAGGCTGAAAGTGGCCATAGTCCTCAAATGCTAACCCTCTTGCTTGGGTAACAAGCAACGTGGAAGTCTACACAGAACTTACTCAAATGTTAATATTATAGTTTCAAAAGAAAAAAAAAATCTTTCATGTTAAATATTCAATATAGTAAATCCATGCATGAATATGGTTTACCTGGATCTATGTTAAGATTTATGCCAGGAAAACATAATGGTTGATGATGGCTAAGAAAAGGATTTTTTAAAAAGCTATCAAGATCAGAAGTATAATTATGATAAAATAGTTGAGAAAAACTAAAGGTTCCAAACCTCAGGCACATAATATGTGACCAGAACAGGCCAAACAGAGCCCATGTAATGTCCACAGCATGACCTGAGATTTTGCAGCACAGACAGATGTGTCTGGCTTAATTAAGCAGTGCAGTCAACAACCTAACTTGTAAGTGTCTGTGGACCACGATCTGTGGACTTCAAACAGCCATCACACAGCAGCCTGGGTCAATACGCAACTGCCCCTGGAGCCTAAAGGATAGTAGAAGTTTGCAGCTGCCTACATCCGTGAGACCAGGTCTCTACAGAAGAGTATGAGAGAAACAAGAGCAGTATGGATAAAGGTGCCATATGGATTTGTCTCCCATTTGGTTTGTGTCCATATGCCAAGTCTAGCGTATAAAGCCCTCAACTCAATGTCAGCAAAAATAAGGTTCCTATAAACTTTTGTATGATGTTTGTTTCTACTAAAACGAACAAAATGTCAAATGCTCCTATCCTAGGTGAGAAGATACGGTCAGCTCTGCTTTCTCTCTGAAAGAGAAAAAAACAAAAGCCCCAAAGTGATCATTGCGATTTCTGGTGATTTGACTTAAAATTTGACAACCAAGTCACAATCTACATAGTGGAAAACGAATAAATAACTCTAAGTTACAAGTTTTCTGTATAGCAGACAACTTTGGGCATTTTGTTATTTTTCAGAATTGTGTGTTTTGACTTTACTTTTAAAATCTAATTCATTTCCAACCAAGAGGTAAGATTCCTCTAGTATTTTGTTTTTCCTTATTGCTCAAGCAGCTCATGCTTATTCCAGAAAATGCTGGCAAACAAAAAAAAAGATCTCTCTTCAACATCACACCCTGAAGAGAGATCCTTTTAGATCCTTTTCTATGGATCATCATCACACATTACATTTTTCTTTCATTCAACAAATGAAAATGCTGAAAAGAGAAACGTTTCCTGCTTGCATGGGCCTTAATGCTCCAGGAAACGGTGAGTAAGTGCTACAAACAAAATCAAACAGGGTGATGCAGACAGTTATTCAGGGATGGCCTCAGGAAGTGACACTGGACCTGAGGCCTGAATGGCTGTGTCCTCAGCTCTAAAATAATATGGTATGAGAATGCTTCAGACAAAGACCTAAGCAAGAATCAAGGTCCTGTGGTGGCATGAGTGTGTCCATGTGTTTTAGAAACGGAAAGAGGGCAGAAGAACCGAGAAGGGAAGGGAAGAAAGAGATGAAGTCCAAAGGGAGAGATCGAATCACATAACACCTCACGGGCATGGAGTTTGGATTTTATTTTGAACACCCAGAAAAGTCACTGGAAGGTGTTAAGCAGAACAAAAGGAAAGAAACTGATTATTTGCCTTTTAAAAAGACCACCCTGACTGCTAAGTGGGGATGAACTATAAATTAGGGATAAGAGCTGACCAACTGGAGAAAGAACAGGAAGGACTTGGTGGTGAGCTGGATGTGAGGAGGGAAGAATTGAAGACAACAGCAATCCAAGGGTGACATTCATTATTCACATGGGGAACTGGATGCCATTTTACTGAAAAAGGGAAGATGAGATTGGGGTGTGGCATGACTGTTGAGTACTGCGTGTCAGCCATGGTTCTACCATTGTGTATGTATTAACCAGAAAGCAGGCATTGCCACTATTATTATCCTCATTTTATAGATGAAAAAGTGAGGCACAGAGAGGTAAAGCAACTTGTTATAGGTCAGACTGCTGTGTGGTAAAGCCTGACTTGAATACAGGTAACTTGACCCTTAACCATGACTAAATACAATCAAGTATAATACTTTCCTAAAATCAGAGCCATCCCACAGTTGCTATTTTATAATTTTCCATCATTCAACTAGGTTGTTTCAACCAAAAAACCATAAAAGCAAAAATTATGAGCTTAAAATGAATTTAGATCAAGGAAAAAACATGAGTGCTAAAAAATGGGCAAAAATGCTTCATTCAAGATGCAAAACAGTTAGAAAAATCTTCTCATTATTTACCAAAATCAATAACCCAAAAAGGGAGCTCGGGTCTTTATTTCCTACCGGTTGCCAATTCAGTCAAATTACTGGGTTGACCAAATTGCTTTTAGCCAAATCATACGCTACCAAAGCCCTTCCCCCACCCCCACCACCCCTGAAGACATTTCAATGTGGTAAGTAACTAACATTCAAAGCTCAGTAAAAACTGTGATTTCAGCTAATCAACAGCAGAAATAAGCAATCACATGGAATGCAATAACCAGCCTTGCAAAGACTAATATACACACCTTGGAAGCAAAGATGTCAGAAAAAACAATGTTATTAGAAGACATCCTTTTAAAAGCCAAGAATCTGAATTGAAGTCCAGTATGTATCCGACAGCCCACATGGTAATCACAGAAAGCATCAGCAGCAGGAAGAGCTATTAAGAGATTCAGAATTTTAGAACCTTATGGATTTTACCTCCTAAGTATCTAATAATGATTAGTACCACAGAAGAACTACTTCCTGAATATGTAACCATTAATACAACAGCAGAACACAGTTTTTCTTCAGAATTGCTGATTGACAAATTTGAAGTCTGAGAAAATTACCAATCTTGGAAACAATCCTTTAAAAATCTTAGCTTTTATAAAACAGTGCCTAAACATGTTTTCTTTTGCTTTCTTCTCCTCCAATAAATGGTGGTCTTTTAGAGAAGTGCTCATGAGAGCTGACATTCTCAAAAATAATGTCTTTTAAACAGTACTGTAAGTCAGAAAGCATAAAGCAAAACAAAGGGGCCACACAAAAATCAGGACAGCCAAGGCTCAATGTGGAGAGTGCAGGAGTTCCAGCCTGGACACCAGATGGTGCCATCCCCTCATAAAGGTCAGAGGGTACAAGCTGGCAGAAAAGATAATAGTTTGAGGCATGTGGAATTTCAGACACCTATGCGGAGGTAGCCAGGAGGCCATCAGAAAAGCAGGTCTACAACCCAGGAGTAAACTCTGTATTCATCAGTATATAGCCTGGAATGCCATGAGCCCATAACATCCCAAGGACTGTGTGCAGGTAGAAAGCGGCATAATCTTAACCAAAACAAACACTGAAGGGGAGAAAAGCTAAGTTGTCAAAGGTAACAAAGAAAGTGCGACTGGTGTGACCAGAAAGGCAGGATGAGAACACAGGAGAAAGGTCCCAGGATAGCCAAGGAAGGTTCAAGTTTCAAGAAAGGAGTCATTCTCAGTTGTCAAATATCACACGGAGGCCAGAGATTGAAACACACCCTCAGGATGCTAATCATTCAGGTTTATGCCAGCAAAGAGAAAAGAATGGAAGGTCTATGAACCGACAGGGTGACCGCCTGCACTGAAGCCAGGCACCACGTTTCTGCAGAGCACTCCCTTAACTGCAATATACATGACCTTGGTAAGGCTTTTGCAACAACAAAGGGAGGAAATAAATACATTCTGTCCTATTTCCTTCTATCTTGACTCTCCTAAGTATTCTGAGGATGAATACTTGCAAATGCTATCAAATCTCTGAAGTCCTAAATCTACGGGTGCCTGGGAGGCTCAGTCACTTAAGTGTCTGACTCTTGGTTTCAACTCAGGTCATGATCTCACAGTTAATGAGTTTGAAAGCCCCGTGTCAGGCTCTATGCTGACAGTGCAGAGTCTGCTTGGAATTCTCTCTCTCCTCCTCTCTCTATGCACCCTCCCACCCCAGCTCATGCTGTCTCTGTCTCTCTCAAAATAAATAAATAAACTTTAAATAAATAAATAAATAAATAAATAAATAAATAAATCCTAAATTTAATTTGCATGGTAATCAAATTTAGATTTTTTTTTAAAGGTAGTAAACTTGGAATCTATGAGCAACATAATCTCAGAACAGAAATAAGAATTAAATATGGATCTCAAATGTTTTTATCTCTTTTTTTTTAAATTTGAGAGAGAGAGAGAGAGAGAGAGAGAAAGCAAGCACACAAACGGGGGGTGGGGGGGTCAGGGCAAAGGGAGAGAGAGAATCCCAAGCAGGCTCCATGCCCAACGCAGGGCTTGATCCCATGACCCTAGGATCATGACCTGAGCTGAAATCAAGAGTTGGACGATCAACCAACTAAGCTATCCAGGCACACCTGGATCTCAAATTGTAATCCCAGATATAACACTCATAAATGAGCCACACCATTTACTCACTGAATAAATATTGCACTGTATACTATATGCTGGGCACTGTTCTAGGCACTTGAGACACATCATGAATTTAAGGTCTTTCTCTCATGGAGCTAAAATTCTAGCAGAAGATGACAGCCAATGCATTCAGTGATTTAACAGCATATAAACAGCTGGATCACACAGGGCCTCGTAAGTTGCTGAAAGGACTCGGGGTTTTATTCTAGGAGAAAGGGGGACACATCACAGGATTCTGAGATGAATGACAGGATCTGACCTACATTTTAAAAGATTATCAGGGGGCACCTGAATGGCTTAGTCAGTTGAGCATCCAACTTCAGGTCAGGCTATGATCTCGCCCCACATCAGGGTCTCTGCTGTCAGCACAGAGCCCACTTCAGATCCTCTGTCTCCCTCTCTCTCTGGCCTTTCCCCTGCCTCAAAAATAAGTTTAAAAAAAAAAAGACTCACCTGGCTGCCCAACTGAGAATGGACTAGAAGTGAGTGGGAACAAGGGGACGCCAGACAACTGCTGCGTGAAAGATAATGGCAGCTGGACCAAAATGCCGTTGGTGGAACAGACACAAGAGGTCAGATTCTGGATACATACTGAGGGCAAAATTAGCCAGTATGTTTTCCCAACGGACGGGATACATGGTATGACAGAGAAAAGACAAAAATGGCTGAACACGGGAGTTGCCACCTACTGAGAAGGGGAAAGGCTGTGGGTGGAGTCGTTGGGGCAGGGTGGGAAATCGGTCAGGAGTTCAGTTGTGGATACACTATGTTGGAGATACCTATTAGGCATTGAACTGGATAAGTCAAGTAGGTAATTTGATATAGGAGTCTGAAAAGATCTGGACTAGAGATAACTGTGGGAGCTGTCAACACATACATGGCATTTATAGTCACAGAAGTGCATGAAATCACCAAGGGACTGAATGGATAAACAAAGGTGTCCAAGAGCACAATCATGGGGCACCCCACCATCACGGGGTAGGGGAAGCAGAGGGGCTGGCAAAGGATACAGAGGAGTAACAATCATTTCTTCCTCTCTCCCTCTACATGCCTGAATGCAAAATAGGTGCCGTATTCGTAATGAGCTTCTGCACAGAAATCTGGGCTCTCTGAACTTAGCATCACTCTGAGAGTACAGTAATTACTAATCATCATTAGAAAAGAGGATGCCATCTTTCATATCTGAAAACATGAAACACAGAATCAATACCCCACTTTAACAATTTGAATTATGACTAATATGACACTAATAGGGCTAGATTTCTGTGAGAACAAGCTGAACTTCCTGACTCGCCCTACCAGTTAACTGTTCGCTTCAGGAGAACATCACTCAGAAGAACTGCCAAGTTAAAGAATAAAATTGGGGTTCATCTCTTGAAATTCTAGGTGTTTTCATTTTGTGAAGTCTGCAACACTTATTTCTAAAGTCTGACTCCTCATGATTCTAACCCAACGCTGAACGTTACTGTTTTCCTCTTGAAAAAGATTTTCAGTAAAAGCAAATTTTCCTCTTGCTTCTCGAAGAATCTTAACCATCTGTTTCAATTCATTTGTTAAATAAATGTGGACGTTTGCTATGATATTCAGAAGATAACATGCAGCCTTAGAGCCACCTAGCTGAGGACCAACAGTAAATTGCCAGTGAACGTGCCACACTTCCAATCTGGGCTATGGGGCACATGGGACAGTTGTGACTGGCAGACATAATGCGGCACTAAGCCAACTCCCTTCTTTCGTCTGCTTTCCTCCCTGTTTTGCCTTAAAAACAGAAACACAAATGAATAAAAACAGTTCTTATAGCCCACAGAGCAGGACCCATTCGAAAATACCTCGCATTTCTGCAGCCACCTCCAAAGTCTGAACTTTTTGTTAGCTCTCATTTTGGCTTCTGTTTCTAGCATGTGAATAATGAGCCGATTTTTGTTTTGGAAAGCCAGATCAAGAGGTGTTTCGCCCTTAAAAAAGAGAGAGAGAGAGAGAGAGAGAGAGAGAGAGAAAGCTCAATTATATTTTCGATAGAGTATGAGTGCTAAACATTGTACAAGACATCAGCAGAATCAGAGACTCAGTGTCTTCATTCTGGAAGTAGTAACTTACTGTTGCTGGTTATTTACCTTGTGGTAATTGAAAATACACACGTAGCTTATGTTTACATCGATGTTCTAATTTTCTAACTGAAGATATAATAAACTAAGGGAGATAAATACCTGGTCATACCTTAACATTTCGGATGTCCAGGCTAGAACCGGCTTCCAGAAGTTTATCTACAGCATTAACGTTTCCTGCTGCAACTGCCCAGTGGAGTGGAGTGTTTTGGTGTATTTTATCAACCGCACTGAGAGAAGGATTAAACTTTAAAAGAAATCCAGTCGGCTCTGGCCTGTCTCAAGACAATAAAATACCAAGGAGCATTAGAGAGATGAATGATCTTAAAAGGTAAATACAAATAATGAATCTTTTAAGCTAATATATAAATCGACCACTCAGTGAAGAATTTTGAAAACTGAGAAACTTCCTTGTGCAGAGTTCTATTCCAGGGGCTGATAGGCGAGCTGCACCTCCACAAAAGACATCTGTTATGTGACAGTTGGCGATACAAATACTATAATTTCAACACCAATACATTGGAATAACTGCTTTTGTTTTTCAAACTTTTACTTTCATGCTGTTATTGTATTGCTTAACATTTTTTTAAATTGTGAATTTAACTTGGGCCAATGCTATGTTATTTACCTAATTAAACAAATATTATGTTTGAGGAGATAAACCAAAGTTGACTTTCCATGCTTCCTTTAACTGATTATTAAATAAAGCAGGCATAAATAATGTCCTAAAATATTTATTTATCTTAGAAACCTAGGGACTAAAAGGCAGAATTCAACAAAATATTTTTATTTTGCCATTAATACCTTCCCTTCCTTCAGGACTACTCAAAAGATTCTTTGAATAAAGCAGTTTTCTACTTTACTTATTCTATCAAATCTTTAAACACTATTATCTGACTTCAGAGCTGTCAGCGAAAAAGACAAAATGCTTTAACAAAATTCAACCCTCAGCTCCAGCACTCCATGAACAAACAGGAAATGGCATTGCTACAGTTGTGCCTTTATTAATTTGTGTTGTACTTAATTTCTGATTCTACTTTTACTCAGGACTTGTAGCCACTGTTTTAAAAATGCAAACTGAGAAATATGTCATGTTAACAAGACTATGCTATGGAATCTCTACCTGTTCTAAAAGGAAATTTTTTCCTTATTAGCAGTTTTCAAATTGTTCCCCAAAGCTATGAGAAAATAAAAAATTTATTTCAGTGGTGTTTTTTTAACCACAACTACATTAAACGTTCAAATCACAGTCACAGGGTGGAAAATCTTAACTTTCTTCTTCAGGATGTAGTACATGCACAAAAAAGAAATTGTCAGAACCCAGAATCAGAATAAGGCAATTCAGTTAAACTTACTTACCCAAGAACTTTGTGAGCTGATAACATGAGAGGTGTCTGCCCGTTCAAATCTGTCATATTCACACTCTGTTCAAAAAAGACGAGTCAATCAGCCTAACTGTAAACACAGTCAAACTCTCTCTCTTCTCTTAATAGAAATATCTCTTTAATACATTCAACATTACCATTGAGTTTACAAGAAGGGTTCAAATATCATTTGAACAAAACAGTGTTCTGCTTCTCATCCAAAGGGTAAAAATCCATTGATTTCTATAAAATACTCTTAAAGGAAAAATCTGAATATATGGTTTAAAGTGCTGTCTGATGTGAATGGAAGAAAGCTAAGGGAAAGAGGAAAATGCTGATAATCACCATCAGATACAAGAGACTGTAGAGGCCTTAGGAGTCATCTAGTTTAGACCTTAACGGACACAGTAATGCAAATTAGCATGTCTTACACAAAGCCACCCAGTCTCCATGTAAACACAGCAACAGTGAAATCTCTATCTTTTCTGAGGCAACTCACTGTAATTTTGGACTTATGTTTCAAAGACGAAAACATGAAAAATTATTTTCTGTTTTCTACAATATAGAGGGAAAAACAGGAAACCATATCTCCATGAGGTTATGCTCCTTTTAATAAAATGGGCCCGGGTTTGAGATGCACAATAATGGTTCCAACCAAGTCAAAGAAAGAGTTTCAGTTACTGAAGTGTCTTTTGGGCCTTGGAGGAATACGACTTGGGAAAGAGCCCAAACAGAAGCAAACAGGGCTCCTCCTCATACATCTTCCCAAACTGAGAGCCAGGAGGTTATAATTATTCTACTTCAGTTGGCTAAGTCTGAGAGAAAGTGCTTATTTAAAAAGAACACAATCATTCCAACAGCATTTGTGCAAACGTGTTTCCACGCCTGTTACAGGCGAGTCTGCGAATATAAACCACTCTGCTCCCCGAAAGTATATCCCAGGCAAGTACAGCTGACACGGAAACTCCCCCTGCCAATACCCTATAATTTAACCTGTGACATAAATGGATGCCTCTGAAGGCAAGTCATTTTTCATGGAATCACTTTACAGAACAATAAGAAGCACACATTCAAATTGGTCTCCCATTTGGACTCAAATAAAGAAAGCAAATGATGGGTTAATGTAGTGATCTGACTACCATTTTTACATTCAACCAGAAGAAAAATACAGGCTTTTGAAGTCATGTTTTTGAAAAACTCTACAAATTACTGGGATCATAACAAAATCTATTATAAGCTTACAAGTTTCAAAAACATCTATTATATGTTACTGAGCTAAATGACCTGTCCTTTTGGCTCCAACAATGCTGGAAAAGCAGTATTCAGTAGCTAGACTTACTGAGGCTAATATTTGAATATTTGATATCTATAACATATGCTCTGAAATTGAGGACAGACTACTACTAACCATTTTCCCAATCTCTTCAGATTCACAGTCGCTGGAGTGTAAGATATGTTTCAAAACATACCTGTCCCTTTGAGATGAGATATGCTATAATAGGCATGTGTTGAAATAATACTGCCAGGTGGATACTGCTGAATCCCTCCCCATCAATGAGGGTGGGGTCTGCTCCATACTGTAGTAATAATATGACCATAGGCAAATGTCCTTGTCTGTAAATAGAGAATAAAAATTACACTGCTTTCTATAGCATGCAGAAAAAGAAAAAAATTCAGGAAGAAACTGATAACCCTAAGCCATGAGAGATTTTGGGGGTGCTTGGGTGGCTCGGTTGGTAAAGTGTCCGACCTCAGCTCAGGTCATGATCTTGTGGTTCGTGGGTTCAAGACCTGCATCCGGCTCTGTGCTGTCAGCTCGGACCCTGGAGCCTGCTTCTGATTCTGTCTGTCTCTGTCTCTGTCTCTCCCTCTGCCCCTCCCCTGCTAGTGCGCGTGCGCGCACACACACACACACTCACTCTCTCTCTCTCTCAAAAATAAAGAAATACTAAAAAAAACCTTTGAGACATGAGAGATTTTGATTCGATACAAAGAGTATTTACTAACAGACTATTAAAACAGTGGAGGTTGTCCAAATGTATTTCACTTTAACGCTCCAAACTTAGAGCTATCTGGACAGTCCTTCTTGAATGCAGGTAATACACTTAATAACCTCCAAATCTATTATAAACCATATGTTGCTACAACATATAAATAATACATGTAATAATAATTATTACACATGACTAATGCTAAAAATTAAAACTTAAAAAATTTTTCATGTTTATTTATTTTTGAGAGAAGACAGAGACAGTGCGAGCAGGGGAGGGGAGAGAGAAAGAGGGAGACACGGAATACAAAGCAGGCTCCCGGCTCCAAGCTGTCAGCACAAAGCACAATGCAGGGCTCGAATTCACAAACTGTGAGATCAGGGCCTGAGCTGAAGTCAGACACTTAACTTAGCCACCCAGGCACCCCTGAAAATGAAAACTTTAAAACCACGTACATTTCAATGTTGTTATTTTAAAAACAAGAAATAATTATGAGCCAGACAGATATGCTGAAGTCTAACATTCAGACTGCAGGTAAGCTATGATAACATCCTTCTTAGGAACTACAGACTTTTACATTTGAATACAGCTCATTTTCCATGTAAAGCATTGCACCTCACTTGCTCAAAAGGGATGAGTTAATTAACCTTAGATTCTTCAAAATTCTTCCTATGGAAAAAAGATTCCACTCCTTTCTTATATAAACAACGACTCATTTTAATTTTGAGTTCATGTCAACCCCACCAACTAGAGACTGGGATTAAAATGATGGATGAAGAGGGGGGCTTGGGTGGCTCAGTGGTTAAGCATCAGACTCTTATTTCAGCTCAGGTCATGATCTTGTGTTTTGTGAGTTCAGACACTGTATGGGGCTCAGAGCTGTCAGCGCCCAGCCTGCTTGGTATTCAATCTCTCTCCCTGCCCCTCCCTTGTGCGCGCTCTCGCTCTCTCTCTCTCTGTCTCTCAATAAATAAAACTTTAAAAAGAAATGACAGATGAAGAAATTGTTAAGTATCAACACAAGCACATATTAATTCCAGTTTCAAATGCCAATATATTCCAGAAAAAAGAACTAAGTTTACAGTTCACTGAACTATCACTTTATCCATGTGATAAGCTACAAAAGATACTTATTTTGATTATAAGAAAGTATAATACACATATTTCAGTTTTAGCATCATAGTGGGACCCTAAATTGAACACAAAAACATTGTCCCAAANTATATATATATTTTATGAAAGGGAAAAAGGGATAGAAAGCCTTTCTTATGGTCTATAACAGCAGTTTTCCAATGTGGTAGTTACTAGCCACATGTGGCTATTTAAATTCAAACTCATTAAAATTAAATAAAATTAAAAATTCATTTCCTTAGTTGCATTAGCCACATTTCACATTTCACATGTGGCTAGTAGCCACAATATTGGATAGCACAAAATAGATCATTGCCATCATCGTAGAAAATTCTGCCAGAAAGTGCTGTCTACAAGATTCAGAAAATGAACTTAAGTCATTCTGACTCTGAATAGCAATTTCAGTGCTCAAAGGAATCTTTACCTGATGGCCCAGTGAAGAGGAGTTGAATTTAAATCTCCACCCAACTGATCTACTACAGCACCTTTTGAAATATAAAACCTATTAAAAGCAGACATAAATGAAAATAAGATTGAAAGCTTAAAATTCATACTGAGAAAGAAAACATTAATTTTTCTTAGTTATAAATATACAACAGAAATTATAATAATAACCGTCCCTAAAAACACTCAGACCTACAGAAGTCTGAGATTCACACAATGGCATCAAACAGATCCCTGGGGAAATATTCTTAGCATACCAGTAATTACTCCTGGTGTCATGAGCTTTCCATCATAACTTACATACCAAACACATGATAACTACTCTCCATATATTCTAATTACCCAGCACTCTTAAAATGGTTTCTTTCAAAACACTTAGGATCACACAGATATTCTACTTAACCTGCAAGAAGAAAGGTGGAATTATGTCACTGTTAACAGTTGCGAATTAGAATTACTATGTGGGAATGAATTCTAAAAGTAAGTAGTAAAAACTTAATTCAAAATCCTTTTAGAAAAGTTAGACATTCTGAGTATTTGGCTTCCTGTTGCAGGGTCGCAGATGTGATATACTGTATCAAGTGAACTTATAAGATAAAGAGACTCCTCTGCTGTGGTTAATAGGAAGTGGTCTCATTATGCTAAAGTTGTACTTCATGTATCATATTATTTAAATAACATACTAGTTTATTTCCACAAAAAAGGTGTTTGCCGGGAATAAAGTGTGGGGTTTTTTACAGTATATTTTAAACTTTAGTACATTTTTATTTTCTTAAATCCCAAGGGTTTTAAATATAAATAATACAAAATGAATACACATTCATAAACATACATATAATTTACATGTTACGGTATAAAACAAGCAAACAAACAAAAACAATACAATAGGGCAGTAGTGCTTTATGAAGGGGAAATATTTTATGTAATCCAATACATGTCTATTTAAAAATGTATTCCATATTTAATCTAAAAAATAGTTAATAAATCATTCTCCTACTGATTTATTCCTCCTGGGATTTTTACAAAGTAAAATAGTTCCATGTTTTTTCTAAACTAGATGAAACTTTCTGTTCTATCCTGAGACGGTTTCCCTTTTCAAAAAATGTTCAGGGCACCTGGCTGGCTCAGTCAGTAAAGCATGCAACTCTTGATCTTGGGATTTTGAGTTCAAGGCCCACGTTGGGCCTAGAGGTTACTTAAAAAAGAAAAAACACAAACAAACAAAAGTATTCCATTTCATTGCCTGAACTTTATTTTTACAATGGTTTCCCATGGCTTTATCTTTAATTTTCCTTTTTGGGCCAGTGAGAGTCCTGAGATAGCTGACCAATAAGGCCCTTTTCAACACTGTAATTAACTGATGTGTACAGCACAAAATTTCAGGTATTCATTTACAATAAAAGAGTGCAGACGGTACACCATTCATACTTGTACTGAAAGGAAAAGACATATTAAAAGGTCTAGAATAGAAAATACACACTTAATAACACATGCATAGCCCCTCTTACTTTACAAGATCCAGCCTGTTGTTAATAGCAGCCCAGTGAAGAAGTGACACATTTTCTTTGTCTGGTTGCCTGACATCATATCCTGCTTCTACCAACTCTTTACAACGTTCAAAAATCCCATACCTGAAATAAGAAAAACAAAGGCAGAATCGATACCATTAAAGTAATTTCAAATACCAAAATGTATTCCTTTTACCATGCCTTTATCTAATCTTTCAGCCAACACAGATACAATAATTAAGGATAAACACAAAGTGGACATATTGTTAAGCCAAACAATAAAAGTGAACTTTACTTACTAACTCATTAGATGGATCCATGTGGAGCTGAACTTGATTTTCTTAACTAAACTTCAACATTCACATTTGTCCTCCCTTCAATAAATTTCATTTTATCATTTCCTATATGCCAGGAATGTATGATGCTCATCCCTGGGTATAATCTTATCCCTGAATAAGGGAGAGAGACTAACAGCAAACTTGGAATGGGATAAATTCAACAATAAGATGTGGACATGGCATAATTATAGCAAAGAAAGGAATGATTAGCCCTTCCTGAAGGAGATGAAGCATGATATATGAATTGTTTTATAGGTTGAAGGAAGGGTATTTTAGGAAGAGAAGATAGCATGTACACAAACCAGAGACGTGAAAGTGCCTGGGTGTTCAGAGAAATATAAGCAATTTAGAACATCAGAAACATAAAGCATTAAAAAAGGGAATGACATGAGATGAGGCTGGAAGAGGCAGGCAAAGGCCACATGGGCCTTCGGTACCATGTTATGCGGTTTAAGACGTCATAGTTTAAAGGGAAGCCACTGAAGATTTTAAAGAGAAAAGCATACACACTTTGAGTTTTAAGAAAGATCCCATATGTGGTGGTATGGAGGCTAGGTGACTTGTACATAAAAATACTGAGAGGTAATGAGAACCTAAACTAAGAGAGGCAATAAGAATGGAAAAGGAGGAATGGACTTGAGGGATATTTAGGAGGGTTACTTAAATGACTATCAGAATAAGAAGTATCTCTTTTTAATACTATAAAAATTTTTTAAATCATTTGTTAGCTTTGTTTCTTTCTGATAGAAACTACTAAGTCCCCAACAGATCAGTTAGCACTTTCTTTGACATTTATTTCTTTTTTTTAATGTGTTTTTTTTTTAAGTTTATTTGAGAGAGAGAGAGAGCACACACGCTCACACGTGCATGCGTGCGCGAGCTGGAGAGGAGCAGACAGGAAGGGAGAGACAGAGAATCCCAAGCAGGCTCCATACTGTCAGCACAGAGCCCAACATGGGGCTCGAAGCCACAAACCGTGAGATTATGATTGAGCCAGAATCAAGTCAGATGCTTAACTGACTGAGTCACCCAGGCGCCCCGAGACTTATTTCTATTTAGAGGGAGCCAAATGTTTCAATAGGCCCTCAAGGATGAAAATCACAATGTCAAACTAAATAATGTATACCTCACGAAAATGCATGTGCTTATCAGGCTGTCTTTATAGCACTTTTTAAAAGAGAGAGGGGCGCCTGGGTGGCTTAGTCGGTTAAGCGTCCAACTTTCGCTTAGGTCATGATCTCGCGGTTCGTGGGTTCGAGCCCCGCGTCGGGCTCTGTGCTGACTGCCAGCTCAGAGCCTGAAGCCTGTTTCAGTCTGTGACTCCCTCTCTCTCTGACCCTCCCCTGCTCACGCTGTCTCTCTCTCTCCTAGAAATAAATAAAAAACATTAAAAAAAAAAATTTAAAAAAATAAAAAATAAAAAATAAAAGAGAGATACTTTCTGACAAAGCTAAGTGAAAATAGTAATAAGAGAGTGAACTGTTGATAAAGATACTTACATTTATATTCTCCATGTTTTAAATGTCAGCTTTAACATTTTACTGAAAAAGAAATACTCCCTTTATGTGAGAAATATAGTAAGAAGACACACTAATTAGGATTTTGGTGATTTACAGAACATACGTATCCTAGCTCTCTTTTGTCCTTTCCAAATACTACCTAATGATAATCCCACAACCACTTAAGGAGGTCCAATGACCTCAGGGAAATTTTAGGAAAGATGTAAACTGTGAGTTTTTACTGGAATTCCCTGTGAACATAGCCTAATTTCTTACATTTATCATAACAGAGCTCTACTGGCAGCAGAGAAACATTTAAATGCTTCTGTGCTAATTAAAGCAAATATTTACCTTAAGACTCTCACCTTCATATAAATATAATAATATAAATAATATTAAATAATACTCGC